>NC_092159.1:12468833-12500513 GCF_045791955.1 Oncorhynchus clarkii lewisi
ACTGGAATATACAGGAGAATCCCTCAAACAATGAACACGTAAATTACACACTCCCTGAACCCTTGAACCACACACGTCTCAGCATGGGAAGTATACTGTGAGATTACATGACAACAATGGAATTCACATGTAAACGTTCAGTACACAGAGGCTCCTTGAACCACACACGTCTCAGCATGGGAAGTATACTGTGAGATTACATGACAACAATGGAATTCACATGTAAACGTTCAGTACACACAGAGGCTCCTTGAACCCTTTAAAACCACACGTCTCAGCATGGGAAGTATACTGTGAGATTACATGACAACAATGGGATTCACATGTAAACGTTCAGTACACACAGAGGCTCCTTGAACCCTTTAAAACCACGCACATGAGCAAGGCGATTATCTCTCAACAACAACTGCTGTCCGTGGGGCCGATGACGCCGATTAAAGGCTTTCTGATTCAGAGGGGTTAAATGTGGAAGACACATTTCAGTTGAATGTATTCAGTTGTACAACTGACTAGGTATGTCCTTTCTTTACACACACACACATATGAGGCGGCTATTTAAGTCAGGATAACCAGTGGAAGAGGGAGGGAGGTGTGGTCCCTTAAGGGCTGCAGGTGGAGAGGTTCCAACCCTATTTAAGTCAGGATAACCAGTGGAAGATGGAGGGAGGTGTGGTCCCTTAAGGGCAGCAGGTGGAGAGGTTCCAACCCTATTTAAGTCAGGATAACCAGTGGAAGAGGGAGGGAGGTGTGGTCCCTTAAGGGCAGCAGGTGGAGAGGTTCCAATCCCTGTTCCCTTCCCATTACTCCCATTGACCCTCAACACCAAGTGTGTGTGTGTGTGTGTGTGTGTGTGTGTGTGTGTGTGTGTGTGTGTGTGTGTGTGTGTGTGTGTGTGTGTGTGTGTGTACTCACACAGCCTGCTGGTCTAGTTCATCTCCGATGCGTCCTGACATGTCTTTCAGTACTCTGATGCTTCCGGTCACCAGCTCCAACTGCTCATCCTGGTCCTGCATGATCAACTGTGGAGAACACCATCATCATCATCATCATCCTCCTCCTCCTAACCCCAACCGTAGCTTCATGTTCACACCGCAGCTCAGCCCTAAACCATCATCTTGTTCCTTAAATATCAAGGAGACACAGAAACCTTCACGCTAATCCTCTTCCCTCCCTCCATCCTACCTGCTGCTGTTCCTGTTGATCCTGGATGTATCTGGAGTTGGTTGACACCAGGTGAGACTCCAGACCATCAGACCTGTCCTGCCCAGACGCACCCATCAGAGCCTGAGATAGACAGAGACCAGCTGATGTTATAATGTGTGAGACAGAGGAGATGCCTGCATAAGTCAATGTGTATCAACATACAGGTGTGTGTGTATAGAGAGGAGAGAGAAGAGAGAGAGAGAAAGTGTGTAGACAGGCAAACCAACCTGTCTGTTCTTCTTCTCTGCCTGGGCCACAACAGAGGGACTGGAGAGTTGATCCTTCATCTCCTACACACAACACACAGTGTTAGCTACAGTAGCTACAACAACACACAGTGTTAGCTACAGTAGCTACAACAACACACAGTGTTAGCTACAACAACACACAGTGTTAGCTACAGTAGCTACAACAACACATCGTGTTAGCTACAGTAGCTACAACACACAGTGTTAGCTACAGCAGCTACAACACACAGTGTTAGCTACAGCAGCTACAACAACACAGTGTTAGCTACAGCAGCTACAACAACACAGTGTTAGCTACAGCAGCTACAACAACACAGTGTTAGCTACAGCAGCTACAACAACACAGTGTTAGCTACAGCAGCTACAACAACACAGTGTTAGCTACAGTAGCTACAACAACACACAGTGTTAGCTACAGTAGCTACAACAACACACAGTGTTAGCTACAGTAGCTACAACAACACACAGTGTTAGCTACAACAACACACAGTGTTAGCTACAGTAGCTACAACAACACACAGTGTTAGCTACAACAACACACAGTGTTAGCTACAACAACACACAGTGTTAGCTACAACAACACACAGTGTTAGCTACAACAACACACAGTGTTAGCTACAACAACACACAGTGTTAGCTACAACAACACACAGTGTTAGCTACAGTAGCTACAACACACAGTGTTAGCTACAGCAGCTACAACACACAGTGTTAGCTACAGTAGCTACAACAACACACAGTGTTAGCTACAGCAGCTACAACAACACACAGTGTTAGCTACAGCAGCTACAACAACACACAGTGTTAGCTACAGCAGCTACAACAACACACAGTGTTAGCTACAGCAGCTACAACAACACACAGTGTTAGCTACAGCAGCTACAACAACACACAGTGTTAGCTACAGCAGCTACAACAACACACAGTGTTAGCTACAGCAGCTACAACAACACACAGTGTTAGCTACAGCAGCTACAACAACACACAGTGTTAGCTACAGCAGCTACAACAACAGACTACACACCGTAGATTAAATCCAATCAAATGTAGCTGCAGAAATCCCCTTTTCCATTATAGAGGTAGGTTAAGGGGGATACCTAGTCAGTTGTACAACTGAATGTGTCTTCAGCGTTTAACCCAACCCCCCTGAATCAGAGAAGTGCGGGGGGCTGCCTTAATCGACATCCACGTCTTCGGCACACAGGGAACAGTGGGTTTACTGCCTTGCTCAGGGGCAGAACGACTCATTTTTTTCCTTGTCAGCTCAGGGATTCAATCCAGCAACCTTTGGGTTACTGGCCCAACACTCTAACCACTAGGCTACCTGCCGGTGACAGACAGGTAGTGATATTACACTGTGTTACCTGTACGGCCTGCCGTGTTCGCTCCACAAAGTCTCGCCTCTCCTGCAGCTCATTCTCCCCCAGACGGAACTTCCCCGGGTTGGACTCAACGATACCTGGGAGAGGGTCAAGGCTCAACACACACAGATCTTAGGGTTCTCCTCAGGAACTGTTAGGAATGGGGTTCTGCCGAGTACGGCAGGGTGGGAGGCCCGGAGGGGGGCAGTGCCCCCCCTTTGGACTCAAGAATATCTTTGAACATCTGTAACTGCACACACAGGCCTACGCTCTACACACACACACACACACACACACACACGGTACAGTAGAGTTCAGTACAATAGAGTACAATACAGTAGAGTACAATACAGTACAATACAGTAGAGTTCAGTACAATACAGTAGAGTTCAGTACAGTACAATACAGTAGAGTTCAGTACAATACAGTAGAGTTCAGTACAGTACAATACAGTAGAGTTCAGTACAATACAATACAGTAGAGTTCAGTACAGTACAATACAGTAGAGTTCAGTACAATACAATACAGTAGAGTTCAGTACAATACAATACAGTAGAGTTCAGTACAATACAATACAGTAGAGTTCAGTACAATACAATACAGTAGAGTTCAGTACAGTACAATACAGTAGAGTTCAGTACAATACAGTAGAGTTCAGTACAGTACAATAAAGTAGAGTTCAGTACAGTACAATACAGTAGAGTTCAGTACAGTACAATACAGTAGAGTTCAGTACAGTACAATACAGTAGAGTTCAGTACAATACAGTAGAGTTCAGTACAGTACAATACAGTAGAGTTCAGTGCAGTACAATACAGTACACTAGAATACAGTACAGTAAAGTAGAGTTCAGTACAGTAGAGTACAGTAAAGTACAATGCAGTAGAGTTCAGTACAGTATAGTACAGTTCAGTACAGTAGAGTACAATACAGTACAGTAGAGTTCAGTAAATTAGAGTTCAGTAAATTAGAGTTCAGTAAAGTAGAGTTCTGTAAAGTAGAGTTCTGTAAAGTAGAGTTGAGTTCAGTCCAGTACAGTAGAGTTCAGTACAGTACAGTACAGTACAGTAAAGTAGAGATCAGTACAGTAGAGTTCACTAAAGTAGAGTTCAGTTCAGTGCAGTAGAGTTGAGTAGAGTAGAGTTCGGTAGAGTACAGTACAGTACAGTAGAATACAGTACAGTTCAGTACAGTAGAATACAGTACAGTAGAGTTCAGTACAGTACAATACAGTAGAGTTCAGTACAGTACAATACAGCACAGTGCAGTAGAATACAGTACAGTTCAGTACAGTAGAGTTCAGTACAGTAGAGTACAGCAAAGTACAATGCCGTAGAGTTTAGTACAGTATAGTAGAGTTCAGTTCAGTACAGTACAATACAGTAGAGTACAATACAGTACAGTACAATACAGTACAGTACAGTAGAGTGCACTACAGTAGAGTGCACTACAGTAGAGTACTCTACTTTTCATTACTGTACTCCACTATTATTTTGTACTGACTGTACAATCCAAACATAATTCTTTAATAGGTTCAGATTTGTTCCAGTCCGCCTGTGGACGTTGAAATGAAGGTCAGGCTGGACTGACCAAATGTCAACTACTCTTCAACGTCCATATACGTCCGGTGTCGGTTGGTGCTCAGTGGAAGAGGATACTGGTTACAGTAAATGGAAAGAGAAGAGGCTCATGGGTAGGTGTTGGTAAGAGCTGGGAGAGGTGACATTAACTGGAGAGGGAGGAAGAGAGAGGGGGAAGGGTTCTCCAGAATCAGACTGTTTTAACACTCTTGGTTTGACCACCAGACAACAGAAAGACAAAGAAACAGCTATGAGTTGAACATAACAGCCAGTGGAAGAGAGGACAGTAACAGGAGACACTATGAGCTGAACATAACAGTCAGTGGAAGAGAGGACAGTAGCAGGAGACACTATGAGCTGAACATAACAGTCAGTGGAAGAGAGGACAGTAACAGGAGACACTATGAGCTGAACATAACAGCCAGTGGAAGAGAGGACAGTAACAGGAGACACTATGAGCTGAACATAACAGTCAGTGGAAGAGAGGACAGTAACAGGAGACACTATGAGCTGAACATAACAGTCAGTGGAAGAGAGGACAGTAACAGGAGACACTATGAGCTGAACATAACAGTCAGTGGAAAGGAGGACAGTAACAGGAGACACTATGAGCTGAACATAACAGCCAGTGGAAGAGAGGACAATAACAGGAGACACTATGAGCTGAACATAACAGTATGTCAGTGGAAGAGAGGACAGTAACAGGAGACACTATGAGCTAAACATAACAGTCAGTGGAAAGGAGGACAGTAACAGGAGACACTATGAGCTGAACATAACAGTCAGTAGAAGAGTGGACAGTAACAGGAGACACTATGAGTTGAACATAACAGTCAGTGGAAGAGAGGACAGTAACAGGAGACACTATGAGCTAAACAACAGTCAGTGGAAAGGAGGACAGTAACAGGAGACACTATGAGCTGAACATAACAGTCAGTAGAAGAGTGGACAGTAACAGGAGACACTATGAGCTAAACATAACAGTATGTCATTGTAAATAAGAATTTGTTCTTAACCGACTTGCCTAGTTAAATAAAAGTTACATTTTTAAAAATGGTCACTTTACCCCTACCTACATGATTAAATTACCTCAACTAACCTGTACCCAACACACATTGACTCGGTACCGGTACCCCCTGTATACAGCCTCATTATTGTTATTTTATTGTGTTAATTTTTATTAAATGTTTTTGTTTAGTTAGTAAATATTTTCTTAACCAACAATGCAGTTTAAGAAATGGAGTTAAGGGCTTGTAGTAAGCATTTCACGGTACGGTCTACACCTGTTGTACTCAGCACATGTGACAAATAACATTCGATGTGATCTTATGAACTTGACGTTGGTGCTCATTGGTCCATTTACCTGGAAGTGCCCTCATATAGCATACTCTGTCACACATTCCAAGCTGTTGTTTTACATGCTGTGGCTGCACACATTCCAGTAGAAATGCAGTTAAGAGGCGTGTGTGTCCAGTGTGTGTGTGTGGACCCGAGTGCCCTCCTCCAGAAGCTCCTCCCAGCGTTTGTAAAGACTCCTGGTCCATTTACATGGAAGTGCCCTCATATAGCATACTCTGTCATCTTTCATTCTTTCCCTCGTTCTCTCTGTGTGTGTAAGCGTTATGTTTATAAAGACAGAAAAAGATACTGATGGTTTCACTCAGGTCCTCCAGGTCCCAGTCTATGGCTCTGAGACAGTTCCTCAGTTCATTGGTGCTCCAGTCCAGCTCATCTTTGCTCACCTGCACAACAAACAAAAACACATTTAGGCATGTCAAACATGAGACCGAACACAGTGAAAAGTCAATGTTCACCTGTACATTATAGATAGAGCACAGTTACAGATAACAGTAACAGTACATATCAGGTAGGTAGGGACTGAACAGGCTACACTAGTAAGTCAGAGATTGATGATGACAAGCTGCTGTTATACACGCTATGGTCGCACACATTTCAAGCTGTTGTTATACACGCTGTGGCTGCACACATTCCAAGGTGTTGTTATACACGCTGTGGTCGCACACATTCCAAGGTGTTGTTATACACGCTGTGGTCGCACACATTCTAAGCTGTTGTTATACACGATGTGGTCGCACAAATTGCAAGGTGTTGTTATACACGCTGTGGTCGCACACATTCTAAGCTGTTGTTATACATGCTGTGGTCGCACACATTCCAAGCTGTTGTTATACATGCTGTGGCTGCACACATTCTAAGCTGTTGTTATACATGCTGTGGTCGCACACATTCCAAGCTGTTGTTATACACGCTGTTGTCGCACACATTCCAAGCTGTTGTTATACATGCTGTGGCTGCACACATTCCAAGCTGTTGTTATACATGCTGTGGTCGCACACATTCCAAGCTGTTGTTTTACACGCTGTGGTCGCACACATTCCAAGCTGTTGTTATACATGCTGTGGCTGCACACATTCTAAGCTGTTGTTATACATGCTGTGGTCGCACACATTCTAAGCTGTTGTTATACATGCTGTGGCTGCACACATTCCAGTAGAAATGCAGTTAAGAGGCGTGTGTGTCCAGTGTGTACCTGAGTGCCCTCCTCCAGAAGCTCCTCCCAGCGTTCGTAAAGGCTCCTGGCACGAGACAACGCCTTCTGGACCTCCCTGAGACAACACACACGGGTTAGATCAGGCTTTATCACAACCGGACATGATTGGGAGTCCCATAGTGTGGCGCACAAGTGGCTCAGCGTCATCCGGGTTTGGCCGGTGTAGGCCGTCATTGTAAAAAATAATTTGTTCTTAACTGACTTGCCTAGTTAAATAAAAGGTTAAATAAATACATATAAAAAGATCAGGGCTCTCCAACCCTGTTCCTGAAGAGCTACCCTACTGTAGGTTTTCACTCCAACCCTGTTCCTGGAGAGCTACCCTCCTGTAGGTTTCCACTCCAACCCTGTTCCGGAAGAGCTACCCTACTGTAGGTTTTCACTCTAACCCTGTTCCTGGAGAGCTACCCTCCTGTAGTTTTTCACTCCAACCCTGTTCCTGGAGAGCTACCCTCCTGTAGGTTTTCACTCCAACCCTGTTCCTGGAGAGCTACCCTCCTGTATGTTTTCAGTCCAACCCTGTTCCTGGAGAGCTAACCTCCTGTAGATTTTCACTCTAACCCTGTTCCTGAAGAGCTACCCTACTGTAGGTTTTCACTCTAACCCTGTTCCTGGAGAGCTACCCTCCAGTAGGTTTTCATTCCAACCCTGTTCCTGGAGAGCTACCCTCCTGTAGATTTTCACTCTAACCCTGTTCCTGGAGAGCTACCCTCCTGTAGGTTTTCACTCCAACCCTGTTCCTGGAGAGCTACCCTCCTGTAGGTTTTCACTCCAACCCTGTTCCTGGAGAGCTACCCCCCTGTAGGTTTTCACTCCAACCCTGTTCCTGGAGAGCTACCCTCCTGTATGTTTTCACTCCAACCCTGTTCCTGGAGAGCTACCCTCGTGTAGGTTTTCACTCCAACCCTGTGCCTGGAGAGCTAACCTCCTGTAGGTTTTCACTCCAACCATGTGCCTGGAGAGCTACCCTTGTGTAGGTTTTCACTCCAACCCTGTTCCTGGAGAGCTACCCTCCTGTATGTTTTCACTCCAACCCTGTTCCTGGAGAGCTACCCTCCTGTATGTTTTCACTTGAATCCCAGTTGTAACTAACCTGATTCATCTTATAAACCAGCTAATTATTATAATGAGGTGTGCTAGATTAGGCTTGGAATGATCATTTACAGGATGGTAGCTCTACAGGAACAGAGTTGGAGAGCCCTGGGTTAGACACACATCATAAAAATACACATCACACACTTAACAATACCTTTAATGCATTTCCCTGACACACACTTTAAACAAGTCCTTGTTAAAGAGACAGTGAAAAATGCTAGGTTATATTTAACGATGTTAGCTACAACAATGTAGCAACCGCTCCCTGTCCGAGTCTTTTATACCGACATGTTTTAAGCAGACCACCATAGTCTCTGTGCCCAAGAGCACTAAGGTAACCTGCCTAAATGACTACCGACCCGTAGCACTCACGCCTGTAGTCATGAAGTGCTTTGAAAGGCAGGTCATGGCTCACATCAACACCATTATCCCAGAAACCCTAGAACCACTACAATTTGCATACCGCCCTAACAGATCCACAGATGATGCAATCTCTACTGCACTCCACACTGCCCTTTCCCACCTGGACAAAAGGAACACCTATGTGAGAATGCTGTTCATTGACTACAGCTCAGCGTTCAACACCATAGTGCCCTCAAAGCTCATCAATAAGCTAAGGACCCTGGGACTAAACACCTCCCTCTGCAACTGAATCCTGGACTTCCTGACGGGCCGGCCGCAGGTGGTATGGGTAGGTAACAACAAATCCGCCACGCTGATCCTCAACACGGGGGCATCTCAGGGGTGCGTGCTCAGTCCCCTCCTCCTCCTCCTCCTACTCACTGTTCACTCATGACTGCACAGCCAGGCAGACGCCAACACCATCATTAAGTTTGCCGATGACACAACAGTGGTAGGCCTGATCACCGACAACGATGAGACCTGGCCGTGTGGCGACAGGACAACAGACTCTCCCTCAACGTGATCAAGACAAAGGAGATCATTGTGGACTACAGGAAAAAGAGGACCGAGCACGCCCCCATTCTCATCGATGGGGCTGTAGTGGAGCAGGTTGAGAGCTTCAATTCCTTGGTGTCCACATCACCAACAAACTAACATGGTCTTAGCACACCAAGACAGTAGTGAATAGGGAACAACGAAACCTATTCCCCCTCAGGAGACTGAAAAGACTTGGCATGGGTCCTCAGATACTCAAAAGGTTCCACAGCTGCACCATCACTGCCTGGTATAGCAACTGCTCCGCCTCCGACCGCAAGGCACTACAGAGGGTAGTGCCTATGGCCCAGTACATCACTGGGGCCAAGCTTCCTACCATCTAGGACCTCTACACCAGGCGGTGTCAGAGGAAGACCCTAAAAATTGTCAGACTCCAGCCACTCTAGTCATAGACTGTTCTCTCTGCTACCGCACGGTAAGCAGTATCGGAGCGCCAAGTCTAGGTCCAAGAGGCTTCTAAACAGCTTCTACCCCCAAGCCATAAGACTCCTGAATATCTAGTCAAATGGCTACCCAGCCTATTTGCATCGTTGATGTTATTTTACTGCTGTTCTATAATTACTTGTTACTTTTATTTCTTACTCTTACTGGTATTTTTTAAACTGCATTGTTGGTTAGGGGCTGATAAGTAAGCATTTCACTGTAAGGTCTACCTACACCTGTTGTATTCGGCGCATGTGACTAATACAATTTGATTTGATACTGCAATGTATCTACACACTGATCCCACGTTTAGCTATGTGTTTGATGATACAAATGTCGCAAGCTGGCGAAGCTGCATGCCCTCTACTCCAGGCACAACACAACAATCTCCCTCTATCTCACACACAAATACACGTGCCATCAAAGCTTCTAATAAGGCATGTAACGTTAGCCTACATTTCTAGGTAACGCGGAGATGTAACGCCCTATCTTGACCCAAACAAATCTGTGTGAACACTCCACACATCCCTGTCAATTTCACAACACTCCGTCAACGGCCCCGTTGCAATAGACCCAAACTCGCCACCCAACTTTCAAGGAATCATTTTTGACACGAAGACTAGATTTCAACGACACGCCAACGCGAAGTCGCTACCTTAATGTCAACATAAACCCGCACGTTGATTGCGAATCTAGCCTGTAGCATTAGCTAGCAAATTAGCTTGCCACAGACAGGTTGATAACTTCTAAACCCCACGTTATCAAACGAAACTACCCCAAACGTCATACACATCCAACTTGTCCTGTAAGTAAACGGTGGAGAAGTTGGTTGACAGTTTATTTAGAAACCCTTCCTTACCCCTTGACTACGAAGAACGGATCTTCCAGCGACATATTGGACACTTCAACGCCAGACCTGACGCATGCGCGCTGGGGGCCCGAAGCAGGACGCCAGCACAATGCACAATGCCTCTACGGAGCTCCGCTGTCATGTGGCCATGGACTGTACTGTCATTTGGTACTGTGTCAAAGCTAGACAGTCAGAATGGTACATATCTGCTTTTGTAATGATATAACAGAGATGTAAATGCATATTATATATTCATTCAGAATAGAATAGAACAGCAGGTCTTCTTGGTTAAGTGCTCTTAAATCCAGGCGTCCCCTGAATAAGGGATGCATGCCCTTTACAGTTGCAGGTGATCCAAAAAGGGTAGCACAGTACTGTAGTATTTATACACAGCAATATTAAATGTATAATCACAAGATCAGAGAAACATGAGCTTGTCATTCATGCATGCCCTGCTCTATGCTAGTCCACCTCTTCATATAGAATTAACAATTGCTTTGTGAGGAAACGCATTCTTTTAGGAATAGTGGTATTTAAAAAAAATAATAATCACCTTTATTTAACCAGGTAGGCAAGTTGAGAACAAGTTCTCATTTACAATTGTGACCTGGCCAAGATAAAGCAAAGCAGTTCGACACATACAACAACACAGAGTTACACATGGAGTAAAACAAACATACAGTCAATAATACAGTAGAAAAATAAGTCTATATAAAATGTGAGCAAATGAAGTGAGATAAGGGAGGTAAAGGCAAAAAAAGGCCATGGTGGCAAAGTAAATACAATATAGCAAGTAAAACACTGGAATGGTAGATTTGCAGTGGAAGAATGTGCAAAGTAGAGAATATAAATAATGGGATGCAAAGGAGCAAAATAAATACAGTAGGGGGAGTGGTAGATGTTTGGGCTAAATTATAGATGGGCTATGTACAGGTGCATTAATCTGTGAGTTGCTCTGACAACTGGTGCTTAAAGCTAGTGAGGGAGATAAGTGTTTCCAGTTTCAGAGATTTTTGTAGTTCGTTCCAGTCATTGGCAGCAGAGAACTTGAAGGAGAGGCAGCCAAAGGAAGATTTGGTTTTGGGGGTGAGCAGAGAGATATACTGTACCTGCTGGAGCGCGTGCTACAGGTGGGTGCTGCTATGGTGACCAGCGAGCTGAGATAAGGCGGGGCTTTACCTAGCAGAGACTTGTAGATAACCTGGAGCCAGTGGGTTTGGCGACGAGTATGAAGCGAGGGCCAGCCAATGAGAGCGTACAGGTCGCAGTGGTGGGTAGTATATGGGGCTTTGGTGACAAAACGGATGGCACTGTGATCGACTGCATCCAATTTGCTGAGTAAAGTGTTGGAGGCTATTTTGTAAATGACATCGCCGAAGTCAAGGATCGGTAGGATGGTCAGTTTTACAAGGGTATGTTTGGCAGCATGAGTGAAAGATGCTTTGTTGCGAAATAGGAAGCCAATTCTAGATTTAACTTTGGATTGGAGATGTTTGATGCGAGTCATATTCTAAGTCAGAACCGTCCAGAGTAGTGATGTTGGACGGGCGGGCAGGTGCAGGCAGCGATCGGTTGAAGAGCATGCATTTAGTTTTACTTGTATTTAAGAGCAATTGGAGGCCACGGAAGGAGAGTTGTATGGCATTGAAGCTCATCTGGAGGGTTGTTAACACAGTGTCCAAAGAAGGGCCAGAAGTATACAGAATGGTTTTGTCTGCGTAGGAGTGGATCAGAGACTCACCAGCAGCAAGAGCGACATCCTTGATGTATACAGAGAAGAGATTTGGTCCAATAATTGAACCCTGTGGTATCCTAACACTAACATACTTTTATTTCATTTAAAGGCCCAGTGCGGTCAAAAACGTGATTTTACTGTGTTTTATATATATTTTTGCAATATGTGGTTGTAGTAATACTGTGAAAATTGTGATTATTCCCTTTTAGAGTAAGAGCTGTTTGAAAAGACTGCCTGAAATGTCAGCCTGTTTAGGTGGGATGGAGTTATGGCCTACCTGGTGACATCACCATGCGGTAAATTAGTTAATAGACCAATAACAAACAGTTCCAAAACTCTCTGCCAATAACAGCTACTTTTCAGTTCCCCCTTCCCCACTCAAACCACTCCCAGTCCGAGTAAAATTATTGCTTGAGAAATTGATAGTTGCTAAAAAGCTATTTTTGTTTGTTTTTGACCATTTTAATTGAAAATATACCCAGAGATGATTTGATATTGAGATAAAAATGGCTGCATTGGACCTTTAATGAAATTAAAGTAAATTGCATTGCTGACAAGAGGGACATTGTGTAAGAATTGGCCAATGAGAGACTTGTCTATGAAAGAGCCAAGTTCTCTGACTGAGCCAAAATGAGTTGAGTCCAACACCACTTCTCCCACATGAAATCGTTCCAACTCTTTCTCTCTCTCAATTTAATTCAAAGGGCTTTTTTTGGCATAGGAAACATATGTTGACATTGCCAAAGCAATTGAAATAGATCAAACAAAATGGAAATAAACAATCAGAAATGAACAGTAAACCTTACACTCACTAAAGTCTCAGAGGAATATGTCTATGCACAGTGTTGTAATGATGTACAAGTAGTTAGAGTACAAAAGGAAAAATAAATCAACATAAATATGGGTTGTATTTACAATGGTGCATGTTTTTCAATGGTTGCCCTTTTCTTGTGGCAACAGGTCACAAATATTGCTGCTGTGGTGGCACACTGTGGTATTTCATCTAATAGCCGTGGGAGTTTATCAAAATTTGATTCGTTTTTTCAAATTCTTTGCGGGTCTTTGTAATCTGAGGAAAATATGTTACTCTAATATGGTCATTCATTTGTCGTATGGTCACACATATGATCATACATCTCTCTCTCTCTCTCTCTCTCTCTCTCTCTCTCTCTCTCCCCTCAGGGTCTGTCTCTCATACCCTCTGTTCCGTCTCCTCCACTTCCCCTTTGCCCTCTGTTCTGACTCCTCCCCTTCCCCTTTGCCCTGCCCATTATATTTTCTCTTCCTCTCCCACACCCCGTTCCCTCCTTTCTGTCTCTGTCCTGTTTCCTCCCTTTCTCCCCCCTCCTCCGCTTTCCTCCTCCTTTTACACTGTGAACATTCACAGATCTCAAACGTCACACACGCGCGCACACACATTGCACGTCAAACATAAGCCATCCCTCACTCAGTGGATGGAATGCACTAAGGCCGGAAAACGATAAATGTATGTCTCAAACTGCGCCCTATTCCCTATATAGTGCACTACTTTTGATCAGGACCTATAGTAGTGCACTATAGGGAATAGGGTGCCATTCACAACGCACACATAGCAGACTATTTTTACATGCAGTGGGATGGAAATCTTGACACAGTTCAATTGTTATTCCGACAAATGTTTATTCTTGGTCTTCTGGACACACAAACACACACACACACACAAACACACACACACACACACACACACACACACACACACACACACACACACACACACACACACACACACACACACACACACACACACACACACACACACACACACACACACACACACACACACACACACACACACACACACACACTGGCACCTTGCTGGATCCAAGTCCACTAGACACACAAACACACACACACACACACACACACACACACACACACACACACACACACACACACACACACACACACACACACACTTCTGGGCTGGCACCTTGCTGGATCCAAGTCCACTAGACACACAAACACACACACACACACACACACACACACACACAAACACACACACACACACACACACACACACACACACACACACTTCTGGGCTGGCACCTTGCTGGATCCAAGTCCACTGGAGAAATCATCACTTGACATGAACACTGACTGACTCACTGGATGATCAATATGTTTTGTTTTGGGGAATGACAAGTTAGAACAGACTATGTCTATAATATATTATTACACATCTATAGGCCTACCTACAATCAAAGGTGGGGGAAACCCAAACTAGGTCCGGGAGTGAAATCATTCTAACATGTGAAATTAGCTTTTTCAGGTGCATTCAAGGATTTTACTGGGCTACATTGGTGGGTTCCCAGAGTTACTTTTTTCAATTTCCACCTGGGAGTATAATAGAATGTGTGTGCCATAGAGATGTGTAATTCTATTAAGTGTACAGTGAGTCATATCACGGTTCAGAAGGGCACGAGACTGCCCCACACAGCACACATTAGTACTTGAATCCAATTAGAAGAATGAAAGCAATAGGAGAACAAAGGAACAGTCACACAGACAGTCAACAGTCAGAGAACAAATAATAGATTGGAGTTTACTGAGTCGCAGATTTCCCCCGAGTTCTATTTATAGACGTTATGACCTCTTATCGCAGCTCTAGAAACTAGACTGACAGCTGCTGTTTAACCTCAATCGTGCCTCTTCCTAGTAAACCAAGCACATCTGCAAGCAACCAGCCCCAACGCGCAAGGTACTGGCGCTGTGCTGTTGTACCGGTGACAATTCCATATTTGGAAGCTGTGGCGATGACGATACGGCTGCGATGCTGCGGCTGTGCGTTGATGAACGCTGGGGCTAGATGGGGGGAAGTGCCGCTGTGCGCTGCGGTTACGTGGCTGCGCGTTCACGTCATGGCTTTTCCACTGCGCGCCCCTGGGGAACTCACAGCCAGGGCGGATGGGCCATATATGGATGTTTGAGGGTGACGTTGGATAGAAAAAAAAATATAGAGAGGGAGAAAAAACCCCAAACAGAAACTCCCTGGAAACACGGAGACAGCTACATATTTTACCACCCACAGACTTCTGAGAATTATAGTGTAACTGAACCTTGATACATGTTGCAGGGATTGATAGAAAAACAACAACACTACAATAGTCCTCTAAAAGGGAACAGAGCAATATGTTTGGAATATTAGGGACATTGTTGTTGTTTTCTACTGTAGGATCACTATCTGTTTTTATGTTGCTCTGACAACAATTAATGAAGTCTATTCAATTATATTCTATTCTATTTTATGTCAGCTTCATATAAATTGACTATAATAAAATCGTTTTCTATATGAATAGACAGGTTATTTGTTATTTACATTGATTTTGAGTTGCTTGAAGTCTCAAGCACCATATTGGTGATGACATAGGCTAGCTGTGTTTCCAACAACACAGGTAGTCTGTTATGTTATTATTACAATGAATTTACTAGAATAACATCTTATTATTTTTATTGAGTTTCTTGAAATCCCAAACAGCATACTGATCTCTGCTTCCAACAACACGCGTAAAACATCGAATCAAATGTTATTTGTCACATGCGCCGAATACAACAGGTGTAGACTATACCGTGAAACGCTTACTTATAACCGGTTGCTACAATAGGAGGTCGTCTAGGTTACATACATGTAATGCTATAAGGTAGACAGCCAGCCATACGGTATCTACTGCAGGAAACTAAGCTTGAGCAGGAAGGTCTGGGCAGGGCGTGTTTATCCTGTCACCAAGGAGGAATGAAGCAGCTCGAGGCTCATTACGTCAGAGTGGAAATATAACACCGCCCTGTTACTCTGGACTTCTCATTATCTTGTTGTACACCAGCTGGTGACAGTTGTAAACTAAGGAAGAACTCAACACACAAGTACAGCTTCATTTATAGATAGAATAATATTTTATTAATTGTATCGAATAGTATTCTAAAGTTTGACGCTCTAAATTATTGTTCCAACCGTCAACCGAACAGTGCGTAATTGACGGTAATCTACCAAGAAGAGGAACTATGGACGTGAGCGCTGAAGCCAAACGGATCATGGCAGTGTCCATTAGTAAACTGTACGCCTCCCGAGCACAGCGAGGAGGTATGAGGCTACACCGGAGTCTGCTGCTCTCCGTGGTCATGCGTTCCGCCCGGGACCTGTACCACTCCGCCTGCCTGGCCAAGGAGAGAGAGGAGCTGGGAACCGCACACTTGGTCCCGGTCACACCAGAGGAGGATGCGATGGATACTACTGCCAGTGGGGAACAAGTCGAGGTGGAGGTGTCACAGGTCGAGCCAGAGCCTGAGTCGCCGCTGACCCCAACTATCCAGGAGCCCATGTCTAGTGACTCTGAGGCCACTCAGGGCGCATGCAAGACCAGGACATTTATTGGGAAGGAGAGGGTAGAGGACAAAGAGAACCGGAGCCCTGTGAGCCCAGACAGGCATTCCAGGAAACGCCGGGGGAAGGCGTCCGTCGCGCCCGATTTCCTCCCCAGCAAGAGAGCGAGACTTTCACTGGAGCTGGGGGAGGAGAGGGTGCTTAGAACCGGCGGAAGGACCTGCTGCCGCACCGGGGACGTTTTCACCACCCTGTCCCTAAACTCAAACCGGGCCATTGCGGCATTTTGAACTGTGAAAACGGCTCCAAATGGAGCTTTGTTGTTAGTAGGCTATGATCGAACTGATCTTAACCTCCGGTAACCGGTGGAGAGGCCGGTTTAAATCCAGGTTTAAAGGACGGGTCAGGAGGAAATTGACCTACATTGGCGAGCCCACGGGACAATGGGATTATTCGGGCCAGGGTGCGATATCTCCGCCCTCACGGGGACCAGTTTAGGCTACACCCTAGAACTGGGTCTCAGCCGTGGTTCGACGAGAACAAGAGAAAGAAGAAACAGAGAGAGAACAAGAGCAACTCACAAACTAGAACAAGACCAGACTCGACCCGATCTCAATGACTGTGTTTGGAAAGTTTGAGGAAGTGGTGAAACTCAGAGACAGAAAAAGTGTTTCAGTGGAAAAGTTCCAGGGCAGTTAGTTCCTGACGCATAGCTCGTGGAGGGATGACTCATAAAGCACGAGAGGGATGACTCATAAAACACCAAACGGATAACAGATGATTAAAGTTGACGTGTCAACGGTCAACACACACAGAGACACACCAGGAAATAACCCACTCTGCTGGGTAAAACTATAAAAACAACAGGGGAGGGCACACATTCACCCACTGGACTTTGATCAATGACTATGAATGGGATTGTGCTAGAGACTGTACTGAAATGGTGCTCAACATACAATGTTAAATGATATACATAACATATAAACAATGTTCAGTAGTAACACCAGTCTCACCTGTTCAATATGATGCACTGACAATGTAAATGTGATAATAACTACAGAGAAGTAGCCTACGTGAAATGCTGTATGAACTGTGAAATAAGCTATTTTATATATAGATTGTTATTTTATTTTTACTATGACCTCAAATTTATATCAGAGTTGTAATAAACATTCTAAAACTGTATATAGTTGTTGATCTGGTTTTCTATTTCTCTCTCACCTAATAGTATTGAAAAGCTTGCACACACACACACACACACACACGTCTCATTTATCTGGGGCAAATAGAGATGGCTGATAGACAACACAGAACCACACAGACATTTCCCAATATGTGGTCCAGGTCCGCATTAGGCAATACTCCTCAGGCTCAGATGGTTATAATAAGAGTAAGTAGAGCCGCTGTCACACACACACACACACACACACACACACACACACACACACACACACACACACACACACACACACACACACACACACACACACACACACACACACACACACACACACACACACACACACACACACACACACACACCAATATCCGGTGGATTGTGACATAAATTCTGATTCACTTCCTCTCATAACCTGAACTGACAGTTGCATGAGGTTTATTGGGAGTTATGTAATACATAAATAGCTGGAGCCATTCATTTGGTTTGCTCAAGGACTCATTCATCATGACCAACTAACTCACAGTGCATTGACAAAATGCACTCTTTCCATGTCCTATTTATCTCTATAGATCAGTAGGCCTCACTACCATTACGGATGGGTTGAAATCCGTATACAATATGTAAGCCTACTATAGCCACATCAGCATGTGTTGGACTATATAGGGAATATGGTGCCACCTCAGATGTACACTATGATGTGAAGTGCAGTTGTAATGCTACGGAGAGGCATGGACAGTGACGTGGTTCATCTCCCAGCCAGCCGACGGCTATAATAAGATCTGCAGTGGCGCGTGGTCTCATCTCTGGGGTGAGGGAGGGGAGGATGTACGCATCAGGATGTGATGTGCATCATTATTACACCGCCCACCCTGCCCTTCTTCTCATGGATAATATAAAAGGAGTATGCATGCAGTGATGTACACTGAGTGGACAAAACATTAAGAACACCTGCTCTTTCCACGACAGAGACCAGATGAATCCAGGTGAAAGCTACGATCCCTTATTGATGGGACTTCTTAAATCCACTTCAATCAGTGTAGATGAAGGGGAGGAGACAGGTTCAATAACGATTTTCAAGCCTTGAGTGTGTGTGTGTGTGTGTGTGTGTGTCATGATTGCTTTACCACTCACCATTCCTCTTCTTAGCACCCTGATGACTGTGTGTCAGTGTGAGTTAATATGACTATGATATAGTAACAGTATGTGAGTTAATATGACTATGATATAGTAACAGTATGTGAGTTAATGTGACTATGATATAGTAACAGTATGTGAGTTAATATGACTATGATATAGTAACAGTATGTGAGTTAATATGACTATGATATAGTAACAGTATGTGAGTTAATATGACTATGATATAGTAACAGTATGTGAGTTAATATGACTATGATATAGTAACAGTATGTGAGTTAATATGACTATGATATAGTAACAGTATGTGAGTTAATATAATATGACTATGATATAGTAACAGTATGTGAGTTAATATAATATGACTATGATATAGTAACAGTATGTGAGTTTATGTGACTATGATATAGTAACAGTATGTGAGTTAATATGACTATGATATAGTAACAGTATGTGAGTTAATATGACTATGATATAGTAACAGTATGTGAGTTAATATAATATGACTATGATATAGTAACAGTATGTGAGTTAATATAATATGACTATGATATAGTAACAGTATGTGAGTTTATGTGACTATGATATAGTAACAGTATGTGAGTTAATATGACCATGATATAGTAACAGTATGTGTGTTTGCCGTTGCACCATGCTAACTGTGTTGTCTTCTTTGTACAGTGGTGACTGTGTGCGCACATATGTGACAGATAGAGACAGAATGTGTGTTTATGTGAGTAAGTCTATGAGTATGTATGAATCCTAACCGTTTGCACAGTGACTGACTGTGACTGTGTGTGTGTGTGTGAGTGACTGTGCAGGGTGTATGAGCTCATGTGAGTGTGTGTATATGATATGTTCTTTGTGTGGTGATTATGTGTGATGTAGATGAGTGCCAAGGCAGGCAGGCAGTTGGGAGGAGCAGAGCGGGAAGAGTGAGAGAAACAGGAAGTGATGCGTAGAGGCGGGGGGGCTCAGCGGTGGAATGCGTAGGTGGAGTGTATTTTAAGACTCGACTGCTGCAGGGCAGAAACACTCAACACATCTGGAACTGTGGGACTGGGAGGGGGAAGGGAGATGTGTGTGTCGTTCATGTCACACTCTTAGAAAAAAGGGTTCCAAAAGGGTTATTCGGCTGTCCCCCATAGGGTAACCTCTTTTGGTTCCAGGTAGAACCCTCTCTTTCACATACTCGCTCGCAGTCTCTCCTATCAATAAATATCTTCTCCCCTCTGTGTCTCTCTCCTTTTCTCTCTCTCTCTCTTTCTCTCTCACATTCATTGTCATATACATGCACACACACATTTAGAGTCTCTCCCTCTATCAATAAATCTCCCTCTCGTTCTCTATCACATATTCAAAGTCAAAAAGGTTATATCTAGAACCAACCAGGGTTCTTCAAAGGGTTCTCCTATGGGGACAGCCGAAGAACCCTTTACGGTTCTAGATAGCACCTTTTTTTATTTTCAATTTGAGAGGGAGGAAGAGAGATTTATTGATAGAGGGAGATATTCTGAATGTGCGTGTGCATGTACAGTATGAGAGAGGGAGGCAGGGGGAGAAGAGATCGATTTATTGACAGGACAGATTGTGAGTATGTGAAAGAGAGAGTAAATGACCTAGAAGATAACAGAGAAAGAGTGAGTGGATAAAGCTGTGGAGACTTTATGTTCTATGACTATGTGACATCACTCGTGGCTTCCCCCGCTGTGCTGTGTATGTGTGTGTGTGAGTGTGTGTGTGTGTGTGTGTGTGTGTGTGTGTGTGTGTGTGTGTGTGTGTGTGTGTGAGTGTGTGTGTGTGTGTGTGTGTGTGTGTGTGTGTATGTGTGTGTGTGAGTGTGTGTGTGTGTGTGTGTGAGTGTGTGTGTGTGTGAGTGTGTGTGTGTGCGTGAGTGTGTGTGTGTGTGAGTGTGAGTGTGAGTGTGTGTGTGTGTGTGTCAGTGTGTGAGTGTGTGTGAGTGTGTGTGTGCTGTGTGTGTGTGAGTACACTGAGGTAATTGTCCGACGAGCGCCTACGTAGGAGGAAGGGAGGGGGTAGACTGGAGAGGGAGAGAAAAGGGACAGGAGAGCAGGAAGGACATCACAGGATGATAGAGGGGGGGAAAAGGGACAGGAGAGCAGGAAGGACATCACAGGATGATAGAGGGAGAGGGGGAGGAAAGGAGGGACGATGTCAATAAAACATGAGGATAGAGGAAGGAGGAAGAGAGGGAGGGTGTTGGGTGGGTGGGGGTTGTGGAGTCACACATCAAAAGGTGGTTGGGGATGCCTCACTGAATGGGTGTGTGTGTGTGCTGCACAATGTGAGGAAGTACCATACTCTATAGGTGTGTTTGTGTGTGGTTTGGACTTCCCATAAACCAAACCATTCCTGTCTTGAGGATAAGAAGGAACCAAGAAAGAAGGGAACGAAACAGAGGATAAAGGTTGAAATCATTCAGTGTGTGTTCTATACGCAGATTAAGGGAGGATATAGAGGATAGATTGAATGCATTCCCTCTGTGTGTGTGTGTGTGTGTGTGTGTGTGTGTGTTATACACAGACGCATTAAGGAGTCAGAGGGTCGGTAGAATGCATTCCCTCTGTGTGTGTGTGTGTGTGTTTGTGTGTGTGTGTGTGTGTGTTATACACAGACGCATTAAGGAGTCAGAGGGTCGGTAGAATGCATTCCCTCTGTGTGTGTGTGTGTGTGTGTGTTATACACAGACGCATTAAGGAGTCAGAGGGTCGGTAGAATGCATTCCCTCTGTGTGTGTGTGTGTTTGTGTTATACACAGACGCATTAAGGAGTCAGAGGGTCGGTAGAATGCATTCCCTCTGTGTGTGTGTGTGTGTGTGTTATACACAGACGCATTAAGGAGTCAGAGGGTCGGTAGAATGCATTCCCTCTGTGTGTGTGTGTGTGTGTGTGTTATACACAGACGCATTAAGGAGTCAGAGGGTCGGTAGAATGCATTCCCTCTGTGTGTGTGTGTGTGTTTGTTATACACAGACGCATTAAGGAGTCAGAGGGTCGGTAGAATGCATTCCCTCTGTGTGTGTGTGTGTGTGTGTGTGTGTTATACACAGACGCATTAAGGAGTCAGAGGGTCGGTAGAATGCATTCCCTCTGTGTGTGTGTGTGTGTTTGTTATACACAGACGCATTAAGGAGTCAGAGGGTCGGTAGAATGCATTCCCTCTGTGTGTGTGTGTGTGTGTGTGTGTGTGTTATACACAGACGCATTAAGGAGTCAGAGGGTCGGTAGAATGCATTCCCTCTGTGTGTGTGTGTGTGTGTGTTATACACAGATGCATTAAGGAGTCAGAGGGTCGGTAGAATGCATTCCCTCTGTGTGTGTGTGTGTGTGTGTGTGTGTGTGTGTGTGTGTTATACACAGACGCATTAAGGAGTCAGAGGGTCGGTAGAATGCATTCTCTCTGTGGTTTTATTCAGGTTCCTTAGGAAGAGTTCAGTTCGGAGTAACAAAATGCACTGGTAGAAATAGCAGAGAGATAGAGAGAGCAAGAAAAAAAGAGATTTCATAGCCGGAATAAACGGGTAACATCATAACCAGAATCATCAGGCAGCTCTCAAGACTCTCAATCAAGGGATTTTTCTTTTTTCTTTAATTAAGGAAGAATGTATTCCTTCATTCCATGTTGATCTTTTCTTCATTTTTGTTGTTGTAATGTAATGTTTCAACATTTAGTTTAAAGTGTTAAATGGTCTACCTCCCCGCCGTCGCAGTTCCCCCTCTTTAGTGAATAACTGGCAAGTAACAAACAAAAACATTCTTTCATTACATCACCAAAGTTCTTCTTTTTAAAGATTTTCTATCTATTTTTTTTGTCCAAGTTTTTTCTCTCCAGTTTTTTGTTTTTAAAAATAGAAGAAAAAGGAACACATTGCTCTTAAAAACATCTATCTATATATATTTATACATATATATATATAATATACTTTTTTTCTCTTTATATATATGTTTTAATTTTATTCCTGAAGTTGACTTATTTAACCCCACGTAGTGGCATGCACATTGCACATGCAAATCTGTTATTTAAATACTTCTCTTTTTTTATCTTAAATTGCCATGTAGTTATGTAGTGTCTTTTCTCTTGTTGCTTCCTAACATGACTCCAGTCCTGTATGGTTCTCTACTGTGGCACGGGACTGATATGGTATGGTTTCTACTGTGGCACTGGACTGATATGGTATGGTTTCTACTGTGGCACTGGACTGATATGGTATGGTTTCTACTGTGGCACTGGACTGATATGGTATGGTTTCTACTGTGGCACTGGACTGATATGGTATGGTTTCTACTGTGGCACTGGACTGATATGGTATGGTTTCTACTGTGGCACGGGACTGATATGGTATGGTTTCTACTGTGGCACTGGACTGATATGGTATGGTTTCTACTGTGGCACTGGACTGATATGGTTTCTACTGTGGCACTGGACTGATATGGTATGGTTTCTACTGTGGCACTGGACTGATATGGTATGGTTTCTACTGTGGCACTGGACTGATATGGTATGGTTTCTACTGTGGCACTGGACTGATATGGTATGGTTTCTACTGTGGCACTGGACTGATATGGTATGGTTTCTACTGTGGCACTGGACTGATATGGTATGGTTTCTACTGTGGCACTGGACTGATATGGTTTCTACTGTGGCACTGGACTGATATGGTATGGTTTCTACTGTGGCACTGGACTGATATGGTATGGTTTCTACTGTGGCACTGGACTGATATGGTATGGTTTCTACTGTGGCACTGGACTGATATGGTATGGTTTCTACTGTGGCACTGGACTGATATGGTTTCTACTGCAGATTCACCCCACCTCACTCCTATGCTTCACCATAAGGAGGCTAACACTGAAAACGGATCTTAAATCAGTGTCTATGGGACAAATTGATGGTATTGTGATATTATAAGGTGATCGTTGAGAGACTGTATGGAATGAAGAGTGAGGGGCCTTGAGGGTTTCCATGGTGACAGTAGAAGACGCTCCACACATCTCTAGGGAATCAATCACACCCACAGTTATCAAGAATCTCGGTGTTGCCGCTGTGTGCGTTTTGGCACGTGCAGACACACACACACACACACACACACACACACACACACACACACACACACACACACACACACACACACACACACACACACACACACACACACACACACACACACACACAGAAGCCTCCAAACATGCACATGCGCACATACACACACGATACTCACCCGTTCTCCTGCGAAAACAATGTAATGACAACATACACATAGGCCTTTGAATGGTGCGTTATGTCGACCAATGTATACTCTGTTTAAAGCATGAGTGCACCACCTTGTGTTCATGTATGGTATTACATGGAAATGGACATCACTTGAGTGAGACTTCAAGCACAATTGAAGAGTGGGAGTGATGTTGTCGACACTATGTCGCTCTGGATTAGAACATCTGCTAAATGATTGAAATGTAAACGTTGAAAAATAAATTTAATAAAAGAGAAAATAGATGGACATGGTCGGATTGTTTCAGAAAGTTTATGGAAGATGTACACAGGAAGAGTTTACAGAGCAAATGTACAGAGAGAGAGAAAGAGAATGATGACAGACCCAACACAACGATCACCTATTCATTCACCCATGCCCTCCCTCTAGACCTTACTCGTCGATCACAGAGAGAGAAGGAATAGGATGGTAGGTGAGGCAATACTGGATGGAGAGAAGAGAACAGTTGGAGAGAAAACATTATGAAAGCGTTATTCAGTGCAGTGTGTGTTGTCTATCTACAAAGAAGATTTGGTTCCTACTGTACAGTGTAAGGCACTGAAGATAACTTACTGTAGATGAGGTGTGAACACACGCACGCACTCACGCACACACTCTCTCACTCACACACGCACAAGCACACACGTAGCAAACACACACGAACACAACACACAGACACGGAAGAATGTCTCACTGTCATGCCAGTAAACCCAGCCCTGATGAGGTTGGTGACCCTCCACTCCAAAATGAGCTGGGGGATGCAGGTGGAGGTCAATGAGAAAATGGCAGCTGACATCATAATGAAGGCTGTATTGGCAAGCGGAAGAAGGCGGAGCTAGAAAATTAACCAAGAACGTTCCAGTGCCATTTGTGAAATAATGTGACTTGTGACACTACTTCTAACCGGGGTCTGTTCAGGAGGGTGCAAATGTTACAGAAAACAATCAGATAGAAATGCATCAAGTAGAACGGATATGCTTGTCAGTCTGACAGAAAAGGGTGTCGTGTCAGCTCTATTCATTACATTTCTATCTGTTCTTTTCCAGAACGTTTCAACTCAGCAGAACGATTCACCTCAGCAGAACGATTCACCTCAGCAGAACATACCAGAACGTTTCACCTCAGCAGAACATACCAGAACGTTTCACCTCAGCGGAATGTACACCCTGCTGTGCCCCCCCCCCCCCCACATAGACTCTCTCACCCTGACCCTTGACCCCAACACACACGCATGCACACACCTAGTGCTGTACAAGGGGAGACCACACCACTGTATGGTTTGAGATACATACAGATGACTTTTGGCAGCACTACTGTACCTGCACATGAAACCCCTTTAATTTGTTAGGAGAGCCCTTATTTCTGGATCAACACACACTAGCCTTACACACCAATCATTTACATCATTTCACAAACGCACAACAGTTGATCGATTGAGTGAATGGGGTTGAATTGGCTTTCGGAGATCGTCTGCTTTCTCAAAGAGGAGGAAAAAATGATAGAGAGAGTTGATCAAGAAGTCACATCAGAAATAGAAAGGAAAGACAAAAAATAAATGGATAGGAACGTAGGAGGGATGGATGAACGATTGAGAGTAAACTAGAAACTTCGTAAATCCTCCTTTTCACAAATCTTCTGGATTTTTTTTTTTAATAAACAAAATAAACCCCTTAAAATGGTAATTCATTTTATAATGGTTGGAGCACACAATCCACACAACATGCAACAACGGCAGTGTTGTGTGTCGATGTCAGCCATTTTGGATCCGCAGTTACAATTCTGGACAAGCATGTTGGTGTGGCTGAGCCGAAATGGAGTAGTCAGTTTCCTGCCTGATCAGTGGACACCCACAGTGTCAAGTGCAAGTAGTTTTCAGCGGCAGATTCATGATGAATGGTAGGTGGTCTGTAATGGAGGTTAAGGGGAGAAGGGAAGACATTACAAATGCCCATGCCAGATAACAAACCATACAGTAACTCAAACCCTAGGCCTATATTTTTTTCATATGATTTTATAAATTGATATCATATTATATGATATAACTGACTAACTGCCTTAGCGTGCCTATTATATAGTGTAGATTCTATCTATCTAGCTATCTATCTCTAGAGACACCTGAGAAGTAAACAAATCATTGCCTTTTCGCCCCTGCAATTACAGTATCTCACTACACTGTGTGAAACTGGGCGAAGGAGATCCCCAAAATGGCCGCCATATCAAAAGTAGTTTCCATTCCCCTCTCTTCCTGCGCTTTACTCACTGTTCCAACCAACTAAGCAAAGCCCAGTCCCTACTGCCTTGCTCCCAACCGCTACCTGCCCACAGACAGCGACTAGGACTCTTTAAGGCGTAGTGTGGTTGACGTTGATCAACCACAGGAGGGGGCGAGGGGGATGGTGAGGGGCGAGCTGGGAAGGGTAGATGTGACTCTGAAAACAGAAGGCACTGAGGCACTGGGGTTTCTGGGTAGATAAACACCCCTCTGATGTAGGTCCCCCCCCCTCTCTCTGGACCTACCTATACGGAGGGCAGGGGTGGTATATGTAGCCCCCCCCCCCCTCTCTCTCTGGACCTACCTATACAGAGGGCAGGGGTGGTATATGTGCACCCGCTCCCCTTCCCAGTTCACTACACTAC
This sequence comes from Oncorhynchus clarkii lewisi, assembly GCF_045791955.1. NCBI lineage: Eukaryota > Metazoa > Chordata > Actinopteri > Salmoniformes > Salmonidae > Oncorhynchus > Oncorhynchus clarkii. The sequence continues at coordinate 12,495,436 of NC_092159.1, forward strand.
ACTAGGCCTGGGATTGGACAGCTTGGGAGAATGATAGAGGGAGCAGGAGAGGACAAAACACTGCAGGAGGGTCAAAAATAAAGGAAATATGCTATGAAGGACTAGGATATCGTGAGTGATTGTGCAAAAGCAAAACGATGTGGGCATACCCTCTATCTATAAAGTTCTATCCATCTATATCAAAACGCTGTATATACACTATCTGACACTACACTATCTGACCCATAGAAATATAATCTATAGATATGCCATCATTGACTTGAATTGGGAGGCCTGTTCTACACATTCTATTTCTATGCGCCCACGTACATATTGTCATTTATTTATAATGGTACAACCACTCTGAACTATAATGGTAAAGGAGAAATGAATGTTGGATAGATCTGCATAGAGTTTGTAGTGGGATATTGTGTGGAGCTACAGTGACAAAGTGCAATTTGAATCTGTGTAGCTGATTTCAATGGAGAGTTTCTGAGCTCTAGCCACTTAGCTAGAGTGTTTGAAGTAAATAAAAGTATGTTTTTCTCTCTATAATATATAAACTTTTGTATCTCTATATATCTATATTGTATCTATCATTTTACGAGTTATGATAGGGAATATCTGTTACAATCTACATAACTGTAATCATAGCAAAATAAATATGTTTTAATCCAAAACATCTGGAAACAATCATGTTAGCTAACCTGTCTAAAGAATGCTCTAGAATGTACTAGAGTTTCTAGAGTCTAGACTAGAGTTTCTAGAATGTCTTAGAGATTCTAAAATGTTTCTAGAATGTTCTCCTCTGGCTTGGTAAAGCAAGCAGCTCAATGCTAAACATGTCATGGAAAATCAGAAAGACAGAGAGACTCGACAGCGAGTGGAGAGCTCTTGGGGATGTGAGGTGGAGCTCGTTCACAACATAGAGGTAGAAAGAAGGCTCTAGGTGGATATAACCCAGTATAAGTCCTCTTTCTAACTCTATGGTCCACAGCTAGCTGTAAATCAGATACTGTGTGGAGGTCTGACGGTTGGTTGGTTGGCCGGTTCATTTGGCTATGACTGGGGCGCACTCAGCAGGACACAATGTTTTTGGAACGCTTGGATAGAAAAATGCTATTTAGAACAAACATGCATCTCTTACACGTAGAATGAAGAACCACGTCGGCTCTGTTAATGACATTTCTATCTGCAACGTTTGACAACATTTGGCTACTGAACGTGTCCCCGGTTCTCTGTCTACCACTGAGGGGGGACCTATCAGAGGTAAAGAGCTGCGTTACACAACGCCACACAGTTCCATCTGTGTTGCTCACAATCACAATCCGACATCTAACCCCTCCCTGAAAAGTTTATGCGTGTTGCATGTATCGGACCCAGTTAAAGGCGTTTTGGAACAGTTTGGAAACAGTTTGAACAGAACCCAAGGAAAATAAACGATGAAAACTAGATGACACAGCAGATTGAAACTCCAAAAAACATGACAACAGATCTACGGCAAACAACTATCATCATTCATCGTTTTGCATTGACATTGATATCAGTATTTATAGGACTATCATCATTATTAACAATACAAATCAATTATTTAAAGAGGTTGAAGTTCTCTCTCCCCATAGCTCTCTCAATTCTTACTTATTCCTCAAAACAATTTAGGAATATCTTAGTACAACAGGAGTATCTTAGTAAAATGTAGGAGTATCTCAGGAACTTAGGAGTACTTTCAAGATAAGAAAATGGTAGCTTTAAAACCCTATTGGGCGGAAATCAAACTTAAAAAAGGTTGTCCATCGGATCCTTAGGGTGATATAGAACAAATATTTACTCAATAAACAAACGCATGATGATAGACAGAGTCAGAGAGAGAGAGAGAGAGAGAGAGAGAGAGAGAGAGAGACAGAGAGAGAGAGAGAGAGACAGAGAGAGAGAGAGAGAGAGAGAGAGAGAGAGAGAGAGAGAGAGAGAGACAGAGAGAGAGAGAGAGAGAGAGAGAGAGAGAGAGAGAGAGAGAGAGAGAGAGAGAGAGAGAGAGACAGAGTCAGAGAGAGAGAGAGAGAGAGAGAGAGAGAGAGAGAGAGAGAGAGAGAGAGACAGAGTCAGAGAGAGAGAGAGAGAGAGAGAGAGAGAGAGAGAGAGAGAGAGAGAGAGAGAGAGAGAGAGAGAGAGAGAGAGAGAGAGAGAGAGAGAGAGAGACAGAGTCAGAGAGAGAGAGAGAGACAGAGTCAGAGAGAGAGAGAGAGAGAGAGAGAGAGAGACAGAGTCAGAGAGAGAGAGAGAGACAGACAGAGAGAGAGAGAGAGAGAGAGAGAGAGAGAGAGAGAGAGAGAGAGAGAGACAGAGTCAGAGAGAGAGAGAGAGAGAGAGAGAGAGAGAGTCAGAAAAAGAGAACTTCTTCAATCAAAACCTAAAATGTAAGTGTTCTATAAACCCAATATGCCCCCATATCCCCAACAGTAGATTTTCTCTCTAGGTATTTTTTTCATGCATCATAACGGATTAACAGAGGCTTGAGCGAACGCAACAGAAGAACCAAGCTCCAATGTCCAAGAAGAAGAACTAGAAGAAGAAGAAGTAATCGATAGAAGAAATACTGAAGAAATGGTCTTTTCCCTCCCTTCCCTTCTTTCTTTCCGCTCCTCCTCACATCATCTTCCTTCCCTGTCCTTCGGCAGGATGGAGGAGAGAGGAAGGGGGGAGAGAAGATAGTGGGGGCAAACAAACTACGCCCCCTAAGGGTCCATAACTCTGCCCCCAGCCCCTCCCCTGTGGCCCCACCCACCGGAACAGGAGGTGATGTCACACTAGGCCCCACCCACCGGAAGTGAGGTCACACCAGGTCCGTCGTCAGCATTTCGTGAGTCTGTAACAGTAAACAGGAGATGATAAAACTCATCAAATATCAGCCAGCTCTGTCATTGGCTGGTTTTTGCAGTAGAGGCGGAGCTTCCTGGTTCTAGTCCGGTCCCTTTCAGGAAAGTTTAAGTTAAAGTGGTTGTTCTCCCTTTTTTTCTCCTCTTTTTTTTCAAAGTTTGTTTTTGTTTTCTGTTCTTTAGTCTTCAAGTTAGATTTTTCTGGAGGCATAGCTTGGCGTGTATAAGGATAGGGGGTCCTGGCATGGGTTTTCCTTGTTGTTGTTTTAAACATGTCCGTCTAGGTTAGACCAAGAGCAGTGTTAGCTAGCTAGCGTTTAGCTGTTAGCTCCTAACACTTATCAGGCTAGTAGAATAGAATGACAGAACAGCAAGAGCACCCAGGTTTAGCTTAACTTAACTAACCCACCTATCCCCTAAACAGTCTGGGAGAGGGGCTTTTATTTCCCATTCATTGGCCACTTGTAACTTAATATACATGCTCCTCCCTTCCTGTCATTCTTTTGTTCTTTCTTCCCTCTCCACACCTCCGTCAGCACCTCTCCACCATCCCTCGGTCTACTCCCCCCTGGGCACGCTGAGAACGTTGAGACAGAGGAGAAGAGGAGAGGTGCGTAGTTCTGCCTTATAGCTGTCTCTCTCTGTCATGTCTGCTCTGAGTTTAGAGTCTCACACACCCACACAGTGTGCCTCCTCTCCTCTAACCATCCCTCCATCCCTCATCATTCCATCCAAGTCTGAGTCTCAGGGGTGGAGGTAGAGAGATGGAGAGACTTCTCCCAAATTCTCCTCTCCTTCTTTCCTTTCCTCACCCCCTTCTGCATCCCTTTACCCTTCATTCAAGTCTGCATAACGAAGAACAGAGGACGGGGGAGACGGAGAGACTCCTCTCCTCCCTCCTTTTCCTCTCTTCCTCTCCTCCCTCGTTCTTCTGTTCCTTCGCTGTGCTAGCACCAGTCGTCCTCGTCCGTCTCGCTGTAGGGTTCGTGCAGTCCCTTCCGGGGGCCTCTGGGGCCTCCATGGGGGACCCGGTGATGAGGGGGGGACCGGTGGGGTGGTCCTCCTGGATTGGGGTGTTGATGTGGGGGCCCTCGCCGGTGCGGGGAGGGCGAAGACGAGCGGTAACCATTTGGGACTCGTCGGGGGTGAGTGGGAGCAAGTGGAGGTGGTGGGCCCACGCCGCCCCCGTGCCGGGCAGTCCTGGGGGAGCGTGGGTGCGGGTTGCCGTGCGGGTGGGGGTTGCCGTGCGGGTGGGGGTTGCCGTGGGGATGTGGGTTGCTGAGGCTCTGCTCGTAGGCGGGCGGCTCATGCTGGCGCTCGTACTCGCAGTCACGCTCATAGAATGGGCCACCCTCGTTCTCCAGACTATCCCCGGGAGGGGGACCGCTCCAGCGCCCGTGGCGGGGGGACCGGGGTGACCCATGGTGGGGCGGAGGTGAACGAGACCCCGACTGGTGTCGGGCCGATCTCGGAGACCCGTGCCTCGACCCTCCGTGCTCAAGCGGGGAAACGTGACGCGATGGCGGGCGGTGATATCCCCCTCCGTCGTGCTCTGGGGGGGAGAAGTGTCTGGGGGAGGGGGAGCGGAGTCGTCCAGGGGGACCTGCTCCGTAGGTGGGCTTGGGGTGTCGTATGGCTGGGGAGTAGGTGACGTGGGGGCGTGGCACAGCGGGGGTCTGGGGCAGCTGGCGGCGCCCGCGGCGGGGGGTGGAGGTACCGGACGTGGAGGGGACGGGGCTGCCGCTCACCGAGCTACTGCCCTACAGCAAATATGGCGACAAGGCAAATCAAAAAGCACCACAAAATTAACCAACCACAGCCAACCACAAAGGAACCACGACCACAACCACACCGACCAGAGAGAAAGAAAGAGAGAGGAGATAGAGAGAGGAGATAGAGACAAACAGACACAGAGCAAGACGGACAGAGAGATAAAGAGAGAGGAAGAGGGGGGATAGATATAGTTAGTTAGATAGACAGAGATAAAGAGAGAGGAGGAGGGGGATAGATATAGTTAGTTAGATAGACATAGATAAAGAGAGAGGAGGGGGATATATTTTGTTAGATAAATAGATAGATAGATAGATAGATAGATAGATATAGGTAGATAGATAGACAGAGATAAAGAGAGAGGAGTAGGGGGATAGATATAGTTAGTTAGAGATAAAGAGAGAGGAGTAGGGGGATAGATATAGGTAGATAGATAGACAGAGATAAAGATAGAGG
>NC_092159.1:12500613-12530613 GCF_045791955.1 Oncorhynchus clarkii lewisi
GAGAGAGAGAGAGAGAGAGAGAGAGAGAGAGAGAGAGAGAGAGAGAGAGAGAGAGAGAGAGAGAGAGAGAGAGAGAGAGAGAGAGAGAGACAGAGTCAGAGAGAGAGAGAGAGAGAGAGAGAGAGAGTTAGAAAAAGAGAACTTCTTCAATCAAAACCTAAAATGTAAGTGTTCTATAAACCCAATATGCCCCCATATCCCCAACAGTAGATTTTCTCTCTAGGTATTTTTTTCATGCATCATAACGGATTAACAGAGGCTTGAGCGAACGCAACAGAAGAACCAAGCTCCAATGTCCAAGAAGAAGAACTAGAAGAAGAAGAAGTAATCGATAGAAGAAATACTGAAGAAATGGTCTTTTCCCTCCCTTCCCTTCTTTCTTTCCGCTCCTCCTCACATCATCTTCCTTCCCTGTACTTCGGCAGGATGGAGGAGAGAGGAAGGGGGGAGAGAAGATAGTGGGGGCAAACAAACTATGCCCCCTAAGGGTCCATAACTCTGCCCCCAGCCCCTCCCCTGTGGCCCCACCCACCGGAACAGGAAGTGATGTCACACTAGGCCCCACCCACCGGAAGTGAGGTCACACCAGGTCCGTCGTCAGCATTTCGTGAGTCTGTAACAGTAAACAGGAGATGATAAAACTCATCAAATATCAGCCAGCTCTGTCATTGGCTGGTTTTTGCAGTAGAGGCGGAGCTTCCTGGTTCTAGTCCGGTCCCTTTCAGGAAAGTTTAAGTTAAAGTGGTTGTTCTCCCTTTTTTTCTCCTCTTTTTTTTCAAAGTTTGTTTTTGTTTTCTGTTCTTTAGTCTTCAAGTTAGATTTTTCTGGAGGCATAGCTTGGCGTGTATAAGGATAGGGGGTCCTGGCATGGGTTTTCCTTGTTGTTGTTTTAAACATGTCCGTCTAGGTTAGACCAAGAGCAGTGTTAGCTAGCTAGCGTTTAGCTGTTAGCTCCTAACACTTATCAGGCTAGTAGAATAGAATGACAGAACAGCAAGAGCACCCAGGTTTAGCTTAACTTAACTAACCCACCTATCCCCTAAACAGTCTGGGAGAGGGGCTTTTATTTCCCATTCATTGGCCACTTGTAACTTAATATACATGCTCCTCCCTTCCTGTCATTCTTTTGTTCTTTCTTCCCTCTCCACACCTCCGTCAGCACCTCTCCACCATCCCTCGGTCTACTCCCCCCTGGGCACGCTGAGAACGTTGAGACAGAGGAGAAGAGGAGAGGTGCGTAGTTCTGCCTTATAGCTGTCTCTCTCTGTCATGTCTGCTCTGAGTTTAGAGTCTCACACACCCACACAGTGTGCCTCCTCTCCTCTAACCATCCCTCCATCCCTCATCATTCCATCCAAGTCTGAGTCTCAGGGGTGGAGGTAGAGAGATGGAGAGACTTCTCCCAAATTCTCCTCTCCTTCTTTCCTTTCCTCACCCCCTTCTGCATCCCTTTACCCTTCATTCAAGTCTGCATAACGAAGAACAGAGGACGGGGGAGACGGAGAGACTCCTCTCCTCCCTCCTTTTCCTCTCTTCCTCTCCTCCCTCGTTCTTCTGTTCCTTCGCTGTGCTAGCACCAGTCGTCCTCGTCCGTCTCGCTGTAGGGTTCGTGCAGTCCCTTCCGGGGGCCTCTGGGGCCTCCATGGGGGACCCGGTGATGAGGGGGGGACCGGTGGGGTGGTCCTCCTGGATTGGGGTGTTGATGTGGGGGCCCTCGCCGGTGCGGGGAGGGCGAAGACGAGCGGTAACCATTTGGGACTCGTCGGGGGTGAGTGGGAGCAAGTGGAGGTGGTGGGCCCACGCCGCCCCCGTGCCGGGCAGTCCTGGGGGAGCGTGGGTGCGGGTTGCCGTGCGGGTGGGGGTTGCCGTGCGGGTGGGGGTTGCCGTGGGGATGTGGGTTGCTGAGGCTCTGCTCGTAGGCGGGCGGCTCATGCTGGCGCTCGTACTCGCAGTCACGCTCATAGAATGGGCCACCCTCGTTCTCCAGACTATCCCCGGGAGGGGGACCGCTCCAGCGCCCGTGGCGGGGGGACCGGGGTGACCCATGGTGGGGCGGAGGTGAACGAGACCCCGACTGGTGTCGGGCCGATCTCGGAGACCCGTGCCTCGACCCTCCGTGCTCAAGCGGGGAAACGTGACGCGATGGCGGGCGGTGATATCCCCCTCCGTCGTGCTCTGGGGGGGAGAAGTGTCTGGGGGAGGGGGAGCGGAGTCGTCCAGGGGGACCTGCTCCGTAGGTGGGCTTGGGGTGTCGTATGGCTGGGGAGTAGGTGACGTGGGGGCGTGGCACAGCGGGGGTCTGGGGCAGCTGGCGGCGCCCGCGGCGGGGGGTGGAGGTACCGGACGTGGAGGGGACGGGGCTGCCGCTCACCGAGCTACTGCCCTACAGCAAATATGGCGACAAGGCAAATCAAAAAGCACCACAAAATTAACCAACCACAGCCAACCACAAAGGAACCACGACCACAACCACACCGACCAGAGAGAAAGAAAGAGAGAGGAGATAGAGAGAGGAGATAGAGACAAACAGACACAGAGCAAGACGGACAGAGAGATAAAGAGAGAGGAAGAGGGGGGATAGATATAGTTAGTTAGATAGACAGAGATAAAGAGAGAGGAGGAGGGGGATAGATATAGTTAGTTAGATAGACATAGATAAAGAGAGAGGAGGAGGGGGATATATTTTGTTAGATAAATAGATAGATAGATAGATAGATAGATAGATATAGGTAGATAGATAGACAGAGATAAAGATAGAGGAGTATGGGGATAGATATAGTTAGTTAGAGATAAAGAGAGAGGAGTAGGGGGATAGATATAGGTAGATAGATAGACAGAGATAAAGATAGAGGAGTATGGGGATAGATATAGTTAGTTAGAGATAAAGAGAGAGGAGTAGGGGGATAGATATAGGTAGATAGATAGACAGAGATAAAGAGAGAGGAGTAGGGGGATAGATATAGGTAGATAGATAGACAGAGATAAAGAGAGAGGAGTAGGGGGATAGATATAGGTAGATAGATAGACAGAGATAAAGAGAGAGGATTAGGGGGATAGATATAGGTAGATAGATAGACAGAGATAAGGAGAGAGTATTAGGGGGATAGATATAGGTAGATAGATAGACAGAGATAAGGAGAGAGTGGAAAGACAGCAACATTGAAAACCATAACAACCAAACCGCCAATGAGGCAAAAGAGCACACACACATTGAAGCCACGAGAGCCACATCAAGAAAAATGGACAGAGAGAGAAACAGTGACAAAGAAAGAAAGAAAAAGTAAAAGATAACAGAAAAAGAGAAATTGATATCTGTAAGTAGTGGTAGTTAACCAACAAGGCAGAACTCTAAATCAAAGATTAATGGTTAGATCACTCCAGCTGCTTCTCCATTGGTTAGTTTTCCATTTCCACCAATGGGATGAGGAGAAAGAACCATTATAATCCACCTGTTCTCCAGGGTGCTTGACGAAGGACTTCTTCCACTTCCCTGAGAAAGATATACTATAGAGAGGAATAACGGTGTGTGTGTGAGACTGTGTGTGTGTGAGGCCGTATACAGTATGTGCAGTCTATGTGTGTACTTCACATGCATTTGTGTGTGTATGTTTGTGTGTATATGCTTATGCTTCTCATCTCCCGTCCGTCGCTGTGTGGTGCCCACCTGTCTGTGGCCCCGTCCGTCGGGCCCCTCACTAGGAGAGCGGGACCAGTGTCTGTCCCCCCGGTCGTGGGGGTGTCTGTGGGTGAACTCTGGCCCGTGTCTGTCTGGCCCGAAGCGCCCCTCCTTCTCCATGGAGCCACCGTGGTGGTGGTGATGATGGTGGTGCCTGCGGTCTTTGGCTCGACCGCGTTCGCGTTCACGCTCTTTGGGGGGGAGTTCTCCAGACTGGGTGGTAGTGCTCAGGTCTGTGCCCAACCCTGCAAGAGAAGGGGGGGACATATTTTTTATGCCATAAAGTTTCTTCTGAAAGTCTACTTCCTTGAATTTCTCAAACCTCTGATGGAACTTGACCTTTCTATCTCAACCCTCTGATGGAACTTGACCCTTTCTATCTCAAACCTCTGATGGAACTGACCTTTCTATCTCAAACCTCTGATGGAACTTGACCTTTCTATCTCAAACCTCTGATGGAACTTGACCTTTCTATCTCAAACCTCTGATGGAACTTGACCTTTCTATCTCAAACCCTCTGATGGAACTTGACCTTTCTATCTCAACCTCTGATGGAACTTGACCTTTCTATCTCAAACCTCTGATGGAACTTGACCTTTCTATCTCAACCCTCTGATGGAACTTGACCTTTCTATCTCAAACCTCTGATGGAACTTGACCTTTCTATCTCTAACCTCTGATGGAACTTGACCTTTCTATCTCAACCCTCTGATGGAACTTGACCTTTCTATCTCAAACCTCTGATGGAACTTGACCTTTCTATCTCTCTGAAACCTCTGATGGAACTTGACCTTTCTATCTCAAACCTCTGATGGAACTTGACCTTTCTATCTCAAACCTCTGATGGAACTTGACCTTTCTATCTCAAACCTCTGATGGAACTTGACCTTTCTATCTCAAACCTCTGATGGAACTTGACCTTTCTATCTCAAACCTCTGATGGAACTTGACCTTTCTATCTCAAACCTCTGATGGAACTTGACCTTTCTATCTCAAACCTCTGATGGAACTTGACCTTTCTATCTCAAACCTCTGATGGAACTTGACTTTTCTATCTCAAACCTCTGATGGAACTTGACCTTTCTATCTCTAACCTCTGATGGAACTTGACCTTTCTATCTCAACCCTCTGATGGAACTTGACCTTTCTATCTCAAACCTCTGATGGAACTTGACCTTTCTATCTCTAAACCTCTGATGGAACTTGACCTTTCTATCTCAAACCTCTGATGGAACTTGACCTTTCTATCTCAAACCTCTGATGGAACTTGACCTTTCTATCTCAAACCTCTGATGGAACTTGACCTTTCTATCTCAAACCTCTGATGGAACTTGACCTTTCTATCTCAAACCTCTGATGGAACTTGACCTTTCTATCTCAAACCTCTGATGGAACTTGACTTTCTATCTCAAACCTCTGATGGAACTTGACCTTTCTATCTCTAACCTCTGATGGAACTTGACTTTTCTATCTCAAACCTCTGATGGAACTTGACCTTTCTATCTCAAACCTCTGATGGAACTTGACTTTTCTCTGAAAAGTTTCTCTAAACCTTTCTACTTTGTACCTTCCTTCCAAAAAGTTTATTTTGAAACTTTCCCTTCTGGTAGCTTTTACTTAATGTTAACGATATTTGCAAAATTCCCAGGTTTTCCAGAAATCCCGGTTGGAAGATTCAGGAGGGAACAAGCAGGAAATCCAGAATCCTCCAAACCATTGGGATAAAGACATTCTGATCTAGGATCAGCACCCCCCGTTCATTTTATTTTGTTCATTATGATCTGAAAGGCAAAACTGATTCTAGATTAGCACTCCTACTCTGAGACACTTTGTGAATACTGGCCTTGGTCAATGGGAAACTCAAAGTTTCAAAGCATCTCTCTCACCTGTGTCTGTGTCCGTCCGTCTATCTGGTAAGGGACCTCTGTAAGTGTGTTTGTTTGTGTGTATGTGTGTGTGTGTGTGTGTGTGTGTGTGTGTATGTGTGTGTGTGTGTGTGTGTGTGTGTGTGTGTGTGTGTATGTGTGTGTATGTGTGTGTGTGTGTGTGATGTGCATGTGTCTCTCCTCTCTTCATCTCTCTCACCTGTGTCTGCGTCTGTGTATCTGGTAAGGGACCTCTGAGAGGTGCGGTGGCTCCTGTCCCTCCTGTCCCTGCGTTGTCCCCCTCCTGCTCCCCCACCGTGCCTGCCCTCTCCTTCTACCCTCTCCAGGCTGTAGTCATCCAGCCTCACCCCCCTCTCCCTGCCAGAACGCCCGTGGACCAGAGAGGAAGTGGACCGACGCATGGGGCTGGTGTCTGTTATGGTCTGGAGAAAGGAGAGGGAGAGGGAGAGGGAGAGGGAGAGGGAGAGGGAGAGGGAGAGGAGAGGAGAGGAGAGGAGAGGAGAGGAGAGGAGAGGAGAGGAGAGAAAGCAAGATGTAGAACGGGAGAAGAGAGATGGAAATGAGAGAAGAGAGATGGAAGAGAAAGAAGAGAGAGTGGGAGAGAGAATGAGAGAACGGGCAGAAAATAAGAAAGTCAAACTGTTTAAAACTCACTCTGTACAGGAATATGTAGTGGTGGTAGTGTGTAGTGTGAGAGTGTCTGCTTGTGTTAATGCACTTGTCTGTGTGGGAGTGTGTGTAGGAGTGTCTGTGTCGGAGTGTCTGTGTGGGAGAGTCTGTGTGGGGGAGTCTGTGTGGGAGATTCTGTGTGGGAGTGTCTGTGTCGGAGAGTCTGTGTCGGAGAGTCTGTGTCGGAGAGTCTGTGTCGGAGAGTCTGTGTCGGAGTGTCTGTGTGGGAGAGTCTCTGCGGGAGTGTCTGTGTCGGAGAGTCTGTGTGGGAGAGTCTGTGTCGGAGTGTCTGTGTGGGAGAGTCTGTGTGGGAGAGTCTGTGTCGGAGAGTCTGTGAGGGAGAGTCTGTGTGGGAGAGTCTCTGCGGGAGTGTCTGTGTCGGAGAGTCTGTGTGGGAGAGTCTGTGTGGGAGAGTTTGTGTGGGAGAGTCTGTGTGGGAGAGTCTGTGTGGGAGAGTACACCATCCCAAAAGATCCCTCTATCAGCCAGACCTCACTAAACCCACAACGCCAAGCACATCCAACTACAATACCATGCTTCCCTACTATGAGAGAGAGATAAAGGGCAAAATGACAGAAGAGAGAGAGAGAACAAGCATAGACCATGCCTCACATGCATCCAATGGCACGTACGCAGAAGCATGTATTCACCCTGAATGATATCTCTTAGAGATCGTAGCAGCGTTCAACACCGACACCCACAGTCACACTATCTACCAGCATGAAGAACACCTTTATCAGCAGGCAGACCTAGGAGCTGACCTCTTCAAGTCATTCAGGTCTACAAGTCCCTCGGTCATGTAATGAGGAAACCAGACCAGACAAGCCCGATGAGTATATGGACAAGCCATGCGCACTCCTCAAGTAGCTGGACATTCAACTCACACGCAGAAATACACACACCCACTGAGCTCACAAGCTGCATTCTGTTGTTCAGACTGGGTCCATATGTAGCTTAGGCATATCATGTGCAGTAACCAGACACTCACACACACAACTGGCTTCCAAAGAGCGTCCAATATCCAATATGGTATACCATGCACGGTGTGACTGACATGACATGCCAAGACTATGTTTATGTATTGGTCAACAACTTCCGTCTAGCGATATCATGCTTCAACATTCGCTGTCGACCCAGAGGCAATGCAAAGAGGCAATCGCAAACTCAAACATACAAAGACAGCAGACAGACAGACAGAAAGACAAGCAGACCCTCCTTCTAGACCATGTGGACCAACACTGCAACACAGGCATACAGGACAGAGGGTGGGGGGGGGGGGGGGGGGGGGGGGCAGCACAAAACATTACTGGGACAAAAGGATCAGAGAGAGAGAGGAGAGTACAGGAGAACATAGAAACAAGATGAAAGACAGATGGGAAAACACAGAGAGAAAGAGAGAGGGCGAGGGAGGTGGATTTTTTTTAAGCTAGAGAAAGACAGAGATAGAGAGATAGAGAGATAGTGGGAGAGACAGGGGTACATTAAAAAAGAGAGATTGGGGTACATTAAAAAAGAGAGAGTGATAGAGAGAGAAATAAAATGAATGGAAGATAGATAAAGAGACAGAGAGGGAGAGACAGGGGTACATACACTGAGGTGGTTATGTCCACGAGGCCTGTGTCGTCTCCGCTGTAGTCAGACAGGCACACAAAGAGAAGAGGAGCAGAGAGCCACACACACAGTCATGAAGCCACAGAGAGGAAAGGAAGGCAGGGAAAGGAGAGGAGAGGGAGAGGAGAAGAAGGGAGAGGATAGGAAGAGAGAGGATAGGAAGAGTGAGAAGTGGGAGGGAGAGAAGAGGAAGGGAGAGAAGAAGAAGGGAGAGGAGAGGAAGGGAGAGGAAAGGAGAAGAGAAGAAGGGAGAGGAGAGGAAAGGAGAGGAAGGGAGAGGAAAGGAGAAGAGAAGAAGGGAGCGGAGAAGAAGGGAGAGGAGAGGAAGGGAGAGGAGAGGAAGGGAGAGGAGAGGAAAGGAGAGGAGAGGAAGGGAGAGGAAAGGAGAGGAGAAGAAGGGAGCGGAGAAGAAGGGAGAGGAGAGGAAGGGAGAGGAGAGGAAGGGAGAGGAAAGGAGAAGAGAAGAAGGGAGCGGAGAAGAAGGGAGAGGAGAGGAAGGGAGAGGAGAGGAAGGGAGAGGAGAGGAAGGGAGAGGAGAAGAAAGGAGAGGAGAGGAAGGGAGAGGAGAGGAAGGGAGAGGAGAGGAAAGGAGAAGAGAAGAAGGGAGCGGAGAAGAAGGGAGAGGAGAGGAAGGGAGAGGAGAGGAAGGGAGAGGAGAGGAAAGGAGAGGAGAGGAAGGGAAAGGAGAGGAGAGGAAAGGGGAGGAGAGGAAGGGAGAGGAGAGGAGAAGAAGGGAGAGAAGAAGGGAGAGGAGAGGAAGGGAGAGAAGAAGGGAGAGGAGAGGAGAGGAGAAGAAGGGAGAGGAGAGGAAGGGAGAGAAGAAGGGAGAGGAGAGGAGAGGAGAAGAAGGGAGAGGAGAGGAAGAGAGCGGAGAAGAAGGGAACGGAGAGGACGGGAGAGGAAGGAAGAAGAGAGGAGAGGAAGGGAGAGGAGAAGAAAGGAGAGGAGAGGAAGGGAGAGGAGAGGACGGGAGAGGAGAGGAAAGGAGAAGAGAAGAAGGGAGCGGAGAAGAAGGGAGAGGAGAGGAAGGGAGAGGAGAGGAAGGGAGAGGAGAGGAAGGGAGAGGAGAGGAAAGGAGAGGAGAGGAAGGGACAGGAGAGGAGAGGAAAGGGGAGGAGAGGAAGGGAGAGGAGAGGAGAAGAAGGGAGAGAAGAAGGGAGAGGAGAGGAAGGGAGAGAAGAAGGGAGAGGAGAGGAGAGGAGAAGAAGGGAGAGGAGAGGAAGGGAGAGAAGAAGGGAGAGGAGAGGAGAAGAAGGGAGAGGAGAGGAAGAGAGCGGAGAAGAAGGGAGCGGAGAGGACGGGAGAGGAAGGAAGAAGAGAGGAGGAAGGGAGAGACAAAAACAAAGGGAGAGACAAAAACAAACAGCACCGGAGGACAGAGCCATTGGACACAGCATAGCCACCAAGACCCAGGGAGCGAGAGGGATGGAGAGAGGAAGGGGGAGTGAAGGATGAGGGGAAAGGGATGAGTGGGGAGGAGGAAAGGGTTGGTATAGAAAGAGAGGTGGGGTTGGTATGGGAGAGAGGAATGAGGGGGAGGGATGGGAAACGGAGGACGAAGGGAAGGTAAAAAAGTTGGGAAGGAGGTAGAGAAAGAACATGATGAGGAAAGGAGAGAAGGGAGGATGAGACAGAGGGCAGGGAGGTTAAAAGGAAGAAGAGAAGAGAGCAGAACAATAGAGAGATCGAGTTAATTGGTGAAGGGCCAACGAGCACACACAAGAGAGAGGAGGGTGAGAGAGAGAGAGAGAGAGAGAGAGAGAGAGAGAGAGAGAGAGAGAGAGAGAGGAGAGGAAAAGAAAGACAATAAAAAACGTTGCTCACTGACACGCACACACGCACACTTACCGCAGCATCGTGTACACTCTGTAGGGCAGAGCAGTGTTAGACACAGTCAGTGAGGAGAGCACAGGTGGTGGTGTTTCATACTATACAGCCTATAGGCTATTAGCTAGCGTTCCAAATGGCACCCTAATCTCTGCAAAATGCATTACTGTTGACCAGAGCCCGACAGTACGGGATCTGGTCAAAAGTAGTGCACTACAAAGGGAATAGGGTGCCATGTGGTCTTATCCTACCACACTACCGATGCCACACTAAAGCTTTTCAGATACAGTTTAACACAACATATTCCACTACTAAACACTACTACGCTTCTATGCTACACACACACACACACACACACACACACACACTCCTCTTAGTGTGTGTGTGTTTCTCTCTTACACCCATATACTCGGTCATACACCAGACAACACACTGCTACAGTCTTACAGTAACCAACAGACAACACACTGCTACAGTCTTACAGTAACCAACAGACAACACACTGCTACAGTCTTACAGTAACCAACAGACTTGGTGACACCAGACAACACACTGCTACAGTCTTACAGTAACCAACAGACAACACACTGCTACAGTCTTACAGTAACCAACAGACAACACACTGCTACAGTCTTACAGTAACCAACAGACAACACACTGCTACAGTCTTACAGTAACCAACCGACTTGGTGACACCAGACAACACACTGCTACAGTCTTACAGTAACCAACAGACAACACACTGCTACAGTCTTACAGTAACCAACAGACTTGATGACACCAGACAACACACTGCTACAGTCTTACAGTAACCAACAGACTTGATGACACCAGACAACACACTGCTACAGTCTTACAGTAACCAACAGACAACACACTGCTACAGTCTTACAGTAACCAACAGACTTGATGACACCAGACAACACACTGCTACAGTCTTACAGTAACCAACAGACAACACACTGCTACACACTGCTACAGTAACCAACAGACTTGATGACACCAGACAACACACTGCTACAGTCTTACAGTAACCAACAGACAACACACTGCTACAGTCTTACAGTAACCAACATACTTGGTGACACCAGACAACACACTGCTACAGTCTTACAGTAACCAACAGACAACACACTGCTACAGTCTTACAGTAACCAACAGACTTGATGACACCAGACAACACACTGCTACAGTCTTACAGTAACCAACAGACTTGATGACACCAGACAACACACTGCTACAGTCTTACAGTAACCAACAGACAACACACTGCTACAGTCTTACAGTAACCAACAGACAACACACTGCTACAGTCTTACAGTAACCAACAGACTTGGTGACACCAGACAACACACTGCTACAGTCTTACAGTAACCAACAGACAACACACTGCTACAGTCTTACAGTAACCAACAGACTTGATGACACCAGACAACACACTGCTACAGTCTTACAGTAACCAACAGACTTGATGACACCAGACAACACACTGCTACAGTCTTACAGTAACCAACAGACTTGATGACACCAGACAACACACTGCTACAGTCTTACAGTAACCACCAGACAACACACTGCTACAGTCTTACAGTAACCAACAGACAACACACTGCTACAGTCTTACAGTAACCAACAGACAACACACTGCTACAGTCTTACAGTAACCAACAGACTTGCTACAGACAGTAACCAACAGACAACACACTGCTACAGTCTTACAGTAACCAACCAGACAACACACTGCTACAGTCTTACAGTAACCAACAGACAACACACTGCTACAGTCCAACAGACAACACACTGCTACAGTAACCAACAGACAACACACTGCTACAGTCTTACAGTAACCAACAGACAACACACTGCTACAGTCTTACAGTAACCAACAGACTCGATGACACCAGACAACACACTGCTACAGTCTTACAGTAACCAACAGACAACACACTGCTACAGTCTTACAGTAACCAACAGACAACACACTGCTACAGTCTTACAGTAACCAACAGACAACACACTGCTACAGTCTTACAGTAACCAACAGACTTGATGACACCAGACAACACACTGCTACAGTCTTACAGTAACCAACAGACAACACACTGCTACAGTCTTACAGTAACCAACAGACAACACACTGCTACAGTCTTACAGTAACCAATAGACAACACACTGCTACAGTCTTACAGTAACCAACAGACTTGATGACACCAGACAACACACTGCTACAGTCTTACAGTAACCAACAGACTTGATGACACCAGACAACACACTGCTACAGTCTTACAGTAACCAACAGACATCACACTGCTACAGTCTTACAGTAACCAACAGACAACACACTGCTACAGTCTTACAGTAACCAACAGACTTGATGACACCAGACAACACACTGCTACAGTCTTACAGTAACCAACAGACAACACACTGCTACAGTCTTACAGTAACCAACAGACAACACACTGCTACAGTCTTACAGTAACCAACAGACAACACACTGCTACAGTCTTACAGTAACCAACAGACTTGATGACACCAGACCAGAGTGAGAGTACATGGTTTGATGCCAGTGTGTGTGTGTGTGTGTGTGTGTGTGTGTGTGTGTGTGTGTGTGTGTGTGTGTGTGTGTGTGTGTGTGTGTGTGTGTGTGTGTGTGTGTGCATGCCAGTGTGTGTGTTTTTGCAGCCAGATTCTGTCCTGGGGATTGTGGGACATTTTGGTGAAAGCTTTTCTTGAAATACACAGATGTTTGAGGTAAAATAGGTACCACCTGTATTGTCCTTCTCAGTTCACACCCTCTCCCAACAAACCAAGACCTCTGGCCACAGCAGACAGCAGACAGACACACCAAGGCTACTATGGGAATGAGCATGGATAGGATGGATGTAATGGGGATGCACACCAGGGGAAGGAGGGAGAAGGGGAGGGAGGATGTGAGATGAGGAGGGCTAGGCAAGTTTGTGCTTTGTGGATGAAAGACGTATCCAGACTCTGTTACCCATTATTTCCATGCTAATATTTCATTCTTTAAAGCAACAAGATCTCACTTTTTGACCAATTTGATTTCAGATTCAGTTTATCCACGTTTCTCAAAACGTCAAATTTCCAAGTTGGTCCAAACGTTACATTTCTAATTTGTTTTTGACACGGTTGATGGGTAGAGCCTCCTGGCAAGGCGCCTTGCATCTGGTTAAATGTAGGCATTCATTTTGAATGGTTAAGTGTTTGGGATAGGGTTCAACATTTTAAAAAATTGTGTCTAGCAATGGGATTGAAAATGTGACCCTCAACCCATCCCCAACACCCAAGCCTACTTATTGGTAACCCTAGTGGCAGGTTTTGAAGGCATCTCCCAACGTCCTTAGGAAATGGATGGGCGTTCAATTTCAAAGTGACCTGGCTGTTTATAATTTTACAACAAACATCGAATACTGTTTTCTCCCCTCTGACATCATTGCGATAGAAGAGGGCAAAATGTACTGGAATTTTTGCTGCACTCCTCAGCTCGGCAACAAAATCAATAACAATGGACAATGGGGCTGTTTCCCCCTACTGTGGATTTCATCTTTCAGTTAGCATTAGCATATCTCCATGCTAATATTTTATTATTGAAGTTAGCATTAGCATATCTCCATACTAATATTTAATTATTTAAGTTAGCGTTAGCATGCGTCACACTGTTATCACCACCCTGTTAATAAGAGTGTAAGGAAACTAGTTTTAAAGTGATACATCAAATGTTTCTAAGACATATCACTTTACCAGTAGTAGTCTTAACAAACAAGGGCTTGACACACACACACACACACACACACACACACACACACTTTAACGCACAAATACATTTTTAAAATGTATTATTATGTTTCTAGTTGTATTGTTTGTATATTGTTGTATTTTAAATGTGTGTGTCTGTCCTTGTCTATCCGTGTATCAGTGTTTTGTTACTTGTCATGTTTACTGTTTTTGTGGACCCCAGGAAGAACAGCTGCTAATGGGGATCCAAATAGACAAAAATAAACAAACACAGGTCAGAGTGGATAGTCAGAGCGAGGAAAAGGAGGAGGAGGACGGAGGGGAAAGAGTGCAGGGATGAGGAGGAGGAATGGAGGGTTTATGATGATGATGATGGGGATGAAGGTGCTCACTTGGTTGTCGTCTGAGAGGCGGGGCATGGAGATGGTCCGACCATGCCTGTCCATTCGCATTGGGTGACAGGGCTCAGTTTCCGAGTACCCGTCCCGCCCCATCTTTCTCATCTCTAGCGTCTGCAAGAAAGAGACCAGAGGGTGTGTGACCACTGCCGACTAGGGGCAGGAGTCTCAGAGACAGGGGTCTTTTGATAGGACTAGAATGAGTGTATCGTAAGTGATTCTATAATTGTTTATAATTCTATGCTTTTGAACTATTCTATAGTTAGTTGTGTAGTTCTTATTCAATATATTGTCTTGTCTCCACCGGCCAACTTGGCTGTGAAGTAGCTATAAAATAAGGAAGCCTCTCTATTGTCTGTTTATCTGGTCCTTCAACGGGCTGCAGGGAGCAGTATGTAGACATTTCTTCCCACAGAACCATAGATACTGTAGCAGCGTTCATGTACAGATAATTCGAAAAGTATTCGGACCCCTTAACTTTTTACATTTTTGAAAATTTGACATTTTACCCCCCTTTTCTCCCCAATTTCGTGGTATCCAATTGTTAGTAGTTACTATCTTGTCTCATCGCTACAACTCCCGTACGGGCTCGGGAGAGACGAAGGTCAAAAGCCATGCGTCCTCTGAAACACAACCCAACCAAGCCACACTGCTTCTTAACACAGCGCGCATCCAACCCGGAAGCCAGCCGCACCAATGTGTCGGAGGAAACACCGTGCACCTGGCGACCTTGGTTAGCGTGCACTGCGCCCGGCCCACCACAGGACTCGCTAGTGCGCGATGAGACAAGGATATCCCTACCGGTCAAACTCTCCCTAACCCGGACGACGCTAGGCCAATTGTGCGTCGCCCCATGGACCTCCCGGTCGCGGCCGGCATCGACCGGGAGGCACTGCGTCACCGGAGGCTCCCGGACCCCTAAAATAGATTTTAAAAATTGTATCCACACCAATCGACACACAATACCCCATAATGACAAAGCAAAAACAGGTTTCTATACATTTTAGCAAATGTATTAAAAAATATATTTTAAAAATACAGAAATACCTCATTTAAATAAGTATTTAGACCCTTTGCTATGAGACTCTAAATGGAGCTCAGGTGTCTCCTATTTCAATTGATCATCCTTGAGATGTTTCTACAACTTGATTGGAGTCCACCTGTGGTAAATTCAATTGATTGGAAATGATTTGGAAAGGCACACACCTGTCTATATAAGGTCCCACAGTTCACAGTGCATGTCAGAGCAAAAACAAGCCATGAGGTCAAAGGAATTGTCCGTAGATCTCCGAGACAGGATTGTGTCGAGGCACAGATCTGGGGAAAGGTACCAAAACATTTCTGCACCATTGAAGGTCCCCAAGAACACAGTGGCCTCCATCAGTCATAAATGGAAGAAGTTTGAAACCACCAAGACTCTTCCTAGAGCTGGTCACACGGACAAACGGAGCGATCGGTGGAGAAGGGCCTTGGTCAGGGAGGTGACCGAGAACCCGATGTTCACTCTGACAGAGCTCCAGAGTTCCTCTGTGGAGATGGGAGAACTTTCCAGAAGGACAACCATCTCTCTAGCACTCCACCAATCAGGCCTTTATGGTAGAGTGACCAGACGGAAGCCACTCCTCAGTAAAAGGCACATTACAGCCTGCTTGGAGTTTGCCAAAAGACATCTAAAGACTCTCAGACCATGAGAAACAAGATCTGGTCTGATGAAACCAAGATTTAACTTTTTGGCCTGAATGCCAAGCGTCACATCTAGAGGAAACCTGGCACCATCCCTACGGTGAAGCATGGTGGTGGCAGCATCATGCTGTGGGGAGGTTTTCCAGCGGCAGGGACTGGGAGACTAGTCAGGATCGAGGGAAAGATGAACGGAGCAGTACAGAGAGACCCTTGATGAAAACCTGCTCCACAGTGCTCAGAACCTCAGACTGGGGGAAGGTTCACCTTCCAACAGGACAACGACACCAAAGCACACATCCAAGTCAACGCAGGTGTGGCTTCGGGAAAAGTCTCTGAATGTCCTTGAGTGGCCCAGCCAGAGCCCGGAATTGAACCCGATCAAACATCTCTGGAGAGACCTAAAAATAGCTGTGCAGCGAAGCTCCCCATCCAACCTGAAAGAGCTTGAGAGGATCTGCAGAGAAGAATGGGAGACACTCCCCAAATACAGGTGTGCCAAGCTTGTAGCATCATACCCAAGAAGACTCAAGGCTGTAATCGCTGCCAAAGGTGCTTCAACAAAGTACTGAGTAAAGGGTCTGAATACTTATGTGATATTTCCGGGGTTTATTTATTTATACATTTGTCATTATTGGATATTGTGTGTAGATCAATGAAGGGGGAAAAAACTTTTTTAACAATTTTAGAATAAGGCTGTAACGTAACAACATGTGTAAAAAGTCAAGAGGTCAGAATACTTTCCTGAATACTGTCTCTCTATGTTTTTACACACAACACACAAAACATGCATATCTATGGTTCTTCACTAATTTGACTGAGAGAGATGAGACCAGGGTGGGCTTGGCACAGTCCAACAGGGAGAGAGAGTGGGGGGAGCCCATCTACCACCCACCTGTAGGCCCAAGACTTGGTTTGAGCCAGGGGGCAGTGAGGATGGGCCATGAGATGGCATGAGAGTGTTGGAGAGAGACGCGAGAGAGTGAGAGAGGACAGAAAGAGAGTGTGTCAGTAAGGGGTGGGAGGTTGAACATAGTTACTTCACTGAGTGAAACGTAGAAAGAGAGAGAGATAGATTGAAGAGGAGGACCTTGAGTGGGACGACACAAACAGTCCAGAAGTTGACTCAGAGCAGCACAGCTGAGAGGGGTGGAATATTGTCCATCTCTTGACCAATCAAGGCCTTCTCAGTGAATCATCAGGATAAATATAGGTTGAGTAGCAGTATCAACAGTCTGTCATTTCCTTCTACCAGTTAGGAATAAGGATGTAATATATACAGAGGGAATGACATTCTCCAGAAAAGGATCATGTTGTCAACAATTTACCGGAATATAAGCTTTACAGATATCTTTAAAACACACGCCAATCCTGCATTGTATGACTAAGTTATCATTTAGTGTAGAGTATATGACATCATCATGTTTACTCCTATAGGACACAATGGAACAACTGTTGGCCTATACACTAACAGCCACTGTATTGTCCCAAAACCTCAATAGAATCACAGTTGTGCCCCAGTTTGTGCAGTTACTGCGTGTGTTTGTTATATGTTTGTGCTGCGTTACCTGGGGGTTGTGTCTGTTGTCATGGAGATGGTCGGGGTAGGGTCTCTCTGGGCTCCAGTTGCCCGTCTTGTTAAACATCTCCTGAGCTTTAGCTGTCACCCACGACTGGCTCTCTGTCATCCCACCCTCTGGAGGTCTGGTACACACACACACACACACACACACACACACACACACACACACACACACACACACACACACACACACACACACACACACACACACACACAAGCACACACACACACAAGCACACACATGCACACACACACGCGCATACACACACACACACACCCAAGCACTCGCACACACACACACACACACACACACACACACACACACACACACACACACACACACACACACACACACACACAAGCACTCGCACACACACACACACACACGCACACACACGCACACACACTCACATGCACACAAGCACTCGCACACACACACACACCACACACACACAGACAAGCACCCGCACACACACACACACACACACACAAGCATTCGCATACACACACACTCGTGTACACACACTCGCACACACACACACACAAACACACACACACACACACTCGCACACACACACATACACACTCGCACACACACACACACACACACACACACACACACACACACACACACACACACACACACACACACACACACACACGCACAAATGCAGACACGGAGGAGGATGTTAGTGGCTTATATACTGTATACGCACAAACGCAAACCCAGATATGTATGCACACACTCATGAACACACACACACACACACGTCAAATACACACACCTACTCAGTCACACGCCTATGCAAACATGCATAGGTATACATGCATATGTATGTTTGCGAATACATACAGTCACACACATACAGACTAAAACACACACTCAAATAAAACCACACTATCTCTTCAATAATTACAAATACAATACAAACACACACAGACACAAGTCTGACGGCACCAGAGAAATAAGGACACAGAGACACAGAGACGGAAGACAGAGAGACACACAGAGAAGGAGACAGAGAGACACACAGAGGAGGAAGACAGAGAGACACACAGAGAAGGAAGACAGAGAGACACACAGAGAAGGAGACAGAGAGACACACAGAGAAGGAAGACAGAGAGACACACAGAGAAGGAAGACAGAGAGACACACAGAGAAGGAGACAGAGAGACACACAGAGAAGGAGACAGAGAGACACACAGAGAAGGAAGACAGAGAGACACACAGAGAAGAAGACAGAGAGACACACAGAGAAGGAAGACAGAGAGACACACAGAGAAGGAGACAGAGAGACACACAGAGAAGGAGGAAGACAGAGAGACACACAGAGAAGGAGACAGAAGACAGAGAGACACACAGAGAAGGAAGACAGAGAGACACACAGAGAAGGAAGACAGAGAGACACACAGAGAAGGAAGACAGAGAGACACACAGAGAAGGAGACAGAAGACAGAGAGACACACAGAGAAGGAAGACAGAGAGACACACAGAGAAGGAGACAGAGAGACACACAGAGAAGGAAGACAGAGAGACACACAGAGAAGGAAGACAGAGAGACACACAGAGAAGGAAGACAGAGAGACACACAGAGAAGGAGACAGAGAGACACACAGAGAAGGAAGACAGAGAGACACACAGAGAAGGAAGACAGAGAGACACACAGAGAAGGAAGACAGAGAGACAGAGAGAAGGAAGACAGAGAGACACACAGAGAAGGAGACAGAGAGACAGAGACACACAGAGAAGGAAGACAGAGAGACACACAGAGAAGGAGACAGAAGAGACACACAGAGAAGGAGACAGAAGACAGAGACACACAGAGAAGGAGACAGACAGAGAGACACACAGAGAAGGAAGACAGAGAGACACACAGAGACAGAGAGACACACAGAGAAGGAGACAGAAGACAGAGAGACACACAGAGAAGGAGACAGAAGACAGAGACACACAGAGAAGGAAGACAGAGAGACAGAGAGACACACAGAGAAGGAAGACAGAGAGACACACAGAGAAGGAGACAGAAGACACAGAGACACACAGAGAAGGAAGACAGAGAGACACACAAAGAATGAGACAGAGAGACACACAGAGAAGGAAGACAGAGAGACACACAGAGAAGGAAGACAGAGAGACACACAGAGAAGGAAGACAGAGAGACACACAGAGAAGGAAGACAGAGAGACACACAGAGAAGAAGACAGAGAGACACACAGAGGAGACAGAAGACAGAGAGACACACAGAGAAGGAAGACAGAGAGACAGAGAGAAGGAGACAGAAGACAGAGAGACACACAGAGAAGGAAGACAGAGAGACAGAGACACACAGAGAAGGAAGACAGAGAGACAGAGACACACAGAGAAGGAGACAGAAGACAGAGACACACAGAGAAGGAAGACAGAGAGACAGAGACACACAGAGAAGGAAGACAGAGAGACAGAGACACACAGAGAAGGAGACAGAAGACAGAGACACACAGAGAAGGAAGACAGAGAGACAGAGACACACAGAGAAGGAAGACAGAGAGACACACACAAGAATGAGACAGAAGACAGACACACAGAGAAGGAAGACAGAGAGACACACAAAGAATGAGACAGAGAGACACACAGAGAAGGAAGACAGAGAGACACACAGAGAAGGAAGACAGAGAGACACACAGAGAAGGAAGACAGAGAGACACACAGAGAAGGAAGACAGAGAGACACACAGAGAAGAAGACAGAGAGACACACAGAGGAGTCAGAAGACAGAGAGACACACAGAGAAGGAAGACAGAGAGACAGAGACACACAGAGAAGGAAGACAGAGAGACAGAGAGGAGACAGAAGACAGAGAGACACACAGAGAAGGAAGACAGAGAGACAGAGACACACAGAGAAGGAAGACAGAGAGACAGAGACACACAGAGAAGGAGACAGAAGACAGAGACACACAGAGAAAGAAGACAGAGAGACAGAGACACACAGAGAAGGAAGACAGAGAGACAGAGACACACAGAGAAGGAGACAGAAGACAGAGACACACAGAGAAGGAAGACAGAGAGACAGAGACACACAGAGAAGGAAGACAGAGAGACAGAGACACACAGAGAAGGAGACAGAAGACAGAGACACACAGAGAAGGAAGACAGAGCGAGTCATTGGGGAACGCAGCAGCTAAAAAGCCCAAACCGTGTAGAAACAGAAGAAACAGACCCCGCGAGAGACATGTACAAAGTGTTTGTATGTGCAGGTTGTATGCTTGTAATAATAGGGGGGGGGGGGGGGGGGGGGGCTTATATTTGTCCTGTTAGATATAAGTGTTTTTGTTTGTTACTTATCCCAACTCCCCCTGAGACACCCGCAGGGAGTGGGGTCACGGCCAGGGTCGTCATTGTACAGCGCCCCTGGAGGAATTAGGGGTAAGTGCCTTGCTCAAGTCACACTTTCTTCTCTCACCTTGTCGGCTCCAGTATCCGAACCAGCAGTCTTTTGGTTGCTGGCACAGTGCTCTAACCTCGAGGCTACCTGCCTCCATACCTGCATACGTGAGTATGAGTATATGTATTCTACTGTATGTATGTGTGTGTGTGTGTGTGTGTGTGTGTATCTACAGTATGCATACTGTGAGTGTTGGCATGCTTATGTATGTATGTATGTGTGTATATGTACATATCATGTACGCATATGTATAACCCATCACTACTACTCACATGCTGTTGGGGTCGTGCTGGGTGGCGGGGAGGCCGTTGACCCCTGGCATCCCTCCTCCCGTCCCGTCGGGGCCTCCCCCTCCTCCCCCTTCTCCTCCCCCGGGGGAGGGCGGCTCCATGCGCTGAAACATTAACGGTGTTCGGTTCTGTGTGAGATACAACATGGCCTCGGGCTGGCATCAGACACACTCAGGCAGGGACACACACACACACACACACACACAGAGGAAAGGAGAGGATGCACCGCAGCATGCTCCCACCAGGTGGCACAATTGGGCAAAGTAATGGTTTAGAGGTTAGAAGTTGCCTAGAGTGGGATATTGAAGCTCTGGAGAAGGGCGGAGGGGCAGGCTTTTGTTCCAGCCCAGCACTAAGTATATATAATAGTCACCACTAAACAAGTTTCAGTTTTTCAATACTAGCCACTAACAATTTAAACTTCTTCCACCAACATAAAAATTATTCTGGACAGCTGAAGCAAGTCACACAATTTTTCTTGAAAAATGACCCTTTCTAGTTGGTTATTAATTAATTGGTGTCTTAACTGAGGACTCGCTGATTATTTGACTGAAACAAATACTTTGGCCCTCCAGAGCTAGAATTGCCCACCCCTGCTTTAACCACAGATCTAGGATCAGATTACCATAACCATCTGATAACCTTCACCATTAGGAGAATTAAGACCTGATCTGATCCTGTGTCAGTCAGTGCTTAGTAGCAACCAGAGCCATATACTTAAGCAATAAGGCGCGAGGAGGTGTGGTATATGGCCAATATACCACGGCTAAGGGCTGTGTCCAGGCACTCCGCATTGTGTCTTGCCTAAGAACAGCCCTTAGCTGTGGTATATTGGCCATATATCAAAAACCCCAGAAGAGCCTTATTGCTATTATAAACTGGTTATCAAAGTAATTAGAGCAGTAAAAATAAATGTTTTGTCATACCCGTGGTATACGGTCTGATTTACCACGGCTGTCAGACAATCAGCATTCAGGGCTTGAACCACCCAGTTTATAAATGTATATATACCAGGGTTAGGGTCAATTCCATTTCAATCAATTCATAAAGTTCCAATTCCACATTTTCCTCATTGAAAAACATTGAAGAGAATTGGGATTTCACTGTACTTCCTGAATTGACTGCAATTGAAATGGAATTGACCCCAACCCTGATATATACACACAGTGCTTTCAGAAAGTATTCATACCTCTTGACTTTTCCCACATTTTGTTATGTTACAGCCTGCATTTAAAATAGATTACATTGAGATGTTGTGTCACTGTCCTACACACAATACCCCATAATGTCAAAGTGGAATGATGTTTTTTGAAACTTTCATAAATGAATACAAAATGAAAAGCTGGACTGTTTTGAATCAATAAGTATTCAACCCCTTTGGTATGGCAAACCTAAATAAGTTCAGGAGTCAAAATGTGATTAAGAAGTCACATAATAAGTTTTATGGACTCACTCTGCGTGCAATAATAGTGTTTAACATGATTTAACATGATTTTTGAATGACTATCTCATCTCTGTACACAAAACATACAATTATCTGGAAGGTCCCTCAGTCGAGCAATGAATTTCAACACAGATTCAACCACAAAGACCAGGGAGGTTTTCCAATGCCTCGCAAAGAAGGACACCTATTGGTAGATGGGTAAACATGTATCCCTTTGAGCATGGTGAAGTTATTAATTACACTTCAGATGGTGTATCTATACACTCAGTCACTACAAAGATACAGGCGTCCTTCCTAACTCAGTTGCCGGAGAGGAAAGAAACTGCTCAGGTATTTCACCATGAGGCCAATGGTGACTTTAAAACAGTTACAGAAAGTATTCACACCTTGACTGTGAACCACTACTCACAGAGTTTAATGGCTGTGATAGGAGAAAACTGAGGATGGATCCACAGCATTGTAGTTACTTCACAACACTAACCTAAATGACAGAGTGAAAAGAAGGAAGCCTGTACAGAATACAACATATTCCAAAACATGCATCCTGTTTGCAATAAGGCACTAAAGTAAAACTGCAAAAAATATGGCAAAGAAATTAACTTTATATCCTGAATATAAAGTGTTATATTTAGGGCAAATCCAACACAACACATCACTGAGTACCACTCTTCATATTTTCAAGTACAGTGGTCGCTGCATCATGTTATGGGTATGCTTGTCATAGGCAAGGAAAAGGGAGTTTTTTTAATACAAATTACCGGAATAAAGCTAAACACAGGCAAAATCCTAGAGGAAAACCTGGTTCAGTCTGCTTTCCAACAGATATTGAGAGACAAATTCACCTTTCAGCAGGACAATAACCTAAAACACAAAGCCAAATATACACTGGAGCTTACCAAGACCACGTTGAATGTTCCTGAGTGGCCTAGTTACAGTTTTTGACCTAATGCGGCTTGAAAATCTTCGGCAAGACTTGAGACTTGTCTGTCTAGCAATGATCAACAACCAACTTGACAAAGCTTAAAGCTCTTAGAGACTTACCAAAAAGACTCACAGCTGTAATCGCTGCCAAAGGTGATTCTAACATGTATTGACTCAGGGGTGTGAATACTTATGTAAATGAGATATTTCAATATTAAAATGTTAATACATTTGCAAACATTTCTAAAAACACGTTTTTATGTGTCATTATGGGGTAGAAAAAATATATACTTAATCAATTTAGAATTCAGGCTTGAACACAACAAAAATGTGGAATAAGTCAAGGGGTTTGAATACTTTCTGAAGGCACTGTATATGGCTCTGGAGGATAATTCTACTTCCTCCATCAAAACAGCTCCTCAGCAGTCCTTTCTGTTGTTTCGCCCATATATGGAGTGTGGCGGGAGCAGGGATGTCTTCCATTGGCTGGTCTGTGGTGGTGTCGATGGCTACATGACTACAGATGCCGTCATGTTCATCCAAACCAAAAGCTAAAATGTTAACGGCTAAATGAATGGGTGTGAACCCGGGTTGTAGCGTGCTCGCTAACACTGAGTCCTTCTGGGAAAATGTGTTTTAATATACTAACAAGTGAAATGGGATATGGAGGGCGAGGTACAAAACTAGTGCACTATTTTCCCTAGAAAGCACATTCATGAATACCACTGAAGATTCACAGAGACGGTTTTGTTACATGAGCGTCCAATGGTTACATCAGGAACCTCAGCTCAACATCCAAACAACCAACCAGAGATGACGGAATACACAGACAGGAGCACACAGAGAGGGGAGAAGGGTTCTGGTTAGACAGGCCTGATGACAGTCAACCTAGATTGACCAATCAGGGAGGGTTTTGAGAAGTCAAGGTCCCGCCCCCCTCCTGGAAGAACAAATCGAGTCAGAGGGACGAGGGGATGGATGGACAGACAGATAGACATGGAGAGAAAGATGGAGGGAGAAGGAGGGAATATGCAAAAGAGTGATAGAGGAGTGACATAGATAGTGAGTGATACATAACTAAATGTATAGAAAGGTACAGACCTGGGGCACAGAGAGACATGGTAAACCGTGGTAGAAAGACAGATTACAACAGTGAAAAGACAGGCAGTGAAACAGTGGTAGAAAAGACAATAGGAAAGATTGTATATATATATATATATATATATACACATATATAAATAATAAACTATATAAATTGGAGAATAGATTAAGACATAATGAAAGGTAGTATAACAGTTGTAGGGAGGAGGGAAGGAGGGAAGGAAGGAGGAAAGGGAAGACAGAGTTAAGGAAAGAAGGTGGGAAAGATTGTAAGGAGAGATGACAGGAAGGTGCAACAGATTGAAGGAGGGAATAAGGAGAGATGACAGGAAGGTGCAACAGATTAAAGGAGGGAATAAGGAGAGATGACAGGAAGGTGCAACAGATTGAAGTAGGGAATAAGGAGAGATGACAGGAAGGTGCAACAGATTGAAGGAGGGAATAAGGAGAGATGACAGGAAGGTACAACTGAGAAATGAAAGCAGGAAGAAGGGAAGGAGGGAAAGAGTACAACTGATGAAAGCGGGAAGAAGGGAAGGAGGGAAAGAGTACAACTGAAGGCGGGAAGAAGGAAGGAGGGAAAGAGTACAACTGAGAAATGAAAGCGGGAAGAAGGGAAGGAGGGAAAGAGTACAACTGAGAAATGAAAGCGGGAAGAAGGGAAGGAGGGAAAGAGTACAACTGAGAAATGAAAGCGGGAAGAAGGGAAGGAGGGAAAGAGTACAACTGAGAAATGAAAGCGGGAAGAAGGGAAGGAGGGAAAGAGTACAACTGAGAAATGAAAGCGGGAAGAAGGGAAGGAGGGAAAGAGTACAACTGAGAAATGAAAGCGGGAAGAAGGGAAGGAGGGAAAGAGTACAACTGAGAAATGAAAGCGGGAAGAAGGGAAGGAGGGAAAGAGTACAACTGAGAAATGAAAGCAGGAAGAAGGGAAGGAGGGAAAGAGTACAACTGAGAAATGAAAGCAGGAAGAAGGGAAGGAGGGAAAGAGTACAACTGAGAAATGAAAGCGGGAAGAAGGGAAGGAGGGATAGACAGAAAGACATAGTTTGTCATTGTGCACCACGGGCCAGCTGGTGATGTTGAGAAGGAGGAGCCTGTATGGAACTGGACAGTCAGTGCAACCAATGAGGTGACAGCATTCAGGAGGATCATACCAACTCATAGACGGGGTCTAAAATATCATACACTCCATTCACCTAGGGCCCGATTGAGACTTGAGATAAGTAGACTTAACATGGACTTAAGTCAATAAAACATGGACATAAGTCAACATTTGTTACCTAAGTCCATGTTAAGTCAACTTATCTCATGTCTGAAAAGCGCCCCTACTGAATACCCACAGAGCCCTAACCCCGCATCATGGACTTGATCTTGGATAGAATAAGATGGGTGCCAATTCTGTTTCTTAAAACATCCAAGAAAACATCTAAGCAACTTTGATTTTGGGCTGAACCATTACTTTAACTTCAGCCTCCACAGGCAGATAAAAGCCATTAGAAGCTGTGGACTGCAGCACAGGAGCAACGGGGTATCCCGGGGAATGGGGACAAGGTGTTAGAGAAACAGGGCACATCACATTAAGAGGTAGTGCATTTACACAGCATTCATAGACAACAGGAGTGCACACGTACATTGGCCATGTTGTATCATTGTTATTCATATCATTTTCAAAACAAAACAATTGCAATTTGACAGTTTAAAACATCTCCCCCTTCTCCTCACCACTATACCATTCATCCCCCCCATGCTTAAAAAGGGGAGGAGTTCAAAGAAGTACTTCAAGGGGCAATCTGCGACTGAGTTTTATTGTTTGAACGGCAGATTGCCCCTTTAAGTAAATATACAAGTGGTGGTTATGATGGGGGTAAAGTAATGGGTAGGAGGGGGGTATAGTAATGGGTAGGAGGGGGGTATAGTAATGGTAGAGTAAAGCTAAAGAGGTAGCGAGTGGAAGAGCCAGGCCGTCCTCAGCCTACGATAGCCATCCATCATGCTAACTGGGAAACAGGCAGAAACAGCCTGGTGCCGGAGTAGAGAGAGAGAGAGAGAGGTAACTGGAGTTAGCATGCTGCAGGGGTAACCCAGGACCAGGTAGCGCTCATCGGGAGGGTTCCAAGGCGGAGGAGGTAGATGTGGGAGGACGAGCGGGGGGGCAAGGGGGAAATAAAGGGCTTAGGGGGTTGACGGACCAAGGAGGGCAGCGATGGAGGTCCTGGAAAGGGTGCAAGGGGGCCAGGAAACGGGGTCTAGCGAAGAAGTGGGATTAGGGTCATGAGGATGGTTTCTGGAGGGAAGGGAGGCTATGGAGGTCTGGAAAGGGGGGCTATGGGGGCAGGAAGTAGAAAGGGGGTGCTGGGGTTTGAAGGACCAAAAATAGCAGCCATGGGGGTTCTGGATGGTGGGTAAAGGCGGGAGGAAGAGTTGAGGAGCTAACGGAAGGGGGAGCTGAGGGGGTTGGATGATTTGGGCTTCACTGGGGTGTGGGAGCATGGGTGTCTGGAGGCAAGAGAGGGTATGGGGAGCTGGACAGGTTTGGAAAGGGGATCTAAGGGGGAAGGAAGAGTCGGTTCTGGGGTGTATTTTGGAGGTCACAGGGGTGGGCCTGGGTCTAGTGGGTACCTGCTCCTCGCGTAGGGCCTGGAGCTTCTTGGCCTTGCTCTGTCTGTAATACTCCATGATCATCATGGCAGCGTAGATCTTCCCCACCGTCAGGTCTGTGGCTGCTGAGAGAGGGACAAGTTACCCTGCCTCGATTAGACCACAATGTGGATGGGACCCTGAGCCGTGAGACGAGAGAGAGGGGGATGGGAGTGGGGGACCGACCATGCTACGACACCACACACACATACAGGCAGTTGCGGGCACTAAAAAGTTAGGTCGTGTTGCTGTATTGGTAGAACAATTGCTGCCAACGTGTGGACAACACTTCACTCTATTCCTCCTAACGGTAGGTTTGGTTTTTAGAAAACAAACATTTCAGTGGCCGCGACTGTAGGGTAAGTCTTAAAGTCCTTGATTCGTCTTCCTCCTTTAGTAGCATTAAGGGGAAATATCCGAGGTTCCACCCCTCAGACCTTCTCTTCCAATACGTTTTGACAAAGAGCCAATGATTCACTGACTCAGGAATCAAGGATGAAAGGAACGAAGGAAAGACTTTTTAGATTCACCCTACATACATAACACACATTTGACTGCATCAAATGACACCATGTACACAGAAATACACCACTTATTACCCATAAGGTAGTGGTTGAAAGTAGTGCACTATACTATATATTATCCCCTCTAAATGGAATATATGCATTAAATATGCACTATTAATAGCAGTATATATATACAATAATATACACAATGCTATGTACTATACAGGGAATATGGTAATGGTGTCATTTGAGATTTGCCTACAGATACAAGTACAGGTACAACCAAATACAACACATATACAACACTGTACAGTATACAACAGAGCTGATAGTCTTTTCACAATCAGTTCTTTTCTGTCGTTAACTGAAATGTTCTCTTTCACTTTAATTTGAACAGGCATAGTGCTTCAACGGTTTCTATAGAGGACTATATCGTCATTTCACGTTGACCATAGATCATCACTTCACGCCAATCCTACGCCTTCAGAAACAGGAGCTCCATTTCTTTCTCCAGAAACTCTAGATTGGCACCCAGAGTTTGGATGATCCAGATAACATCAAACATGAGGAAAACTATGGAGCTTTGTTTGACACTAAAACCCACCTCTTTACTCTGAAATATAAATGATGATCTATTCCCAGAGAAATGGCTCGAGGTCCCCCAGCATATCAACTTATTAAAAAGTATAATAATACTTTAGAATAATAGTAATTGTATAGTGCAATACTATGAAGTACTTTCTCAACATTGCATGCTGCTCTACTTTCAGTGAAGTATAACTTTAAATGAATAAATTGAAGTTATATTTAACACCAAGGCAGCGTGCTACACTACACTGTGTGTAGAACATTTGATCTCTTCCTTATTATAATAATAACAACACTGTTACTATACTACTACTACACTACTACTATTACTTTACTACTACTACTACTACTGCTACTGCCACTACCACTACCACTACTACTACTACTGCTACTACCACTACCACTACTACTATACTACTACTACCACTACCACTACCACTACCACTACTACTACTACTATTACTATAGGTCTATACTTGTACTACTATAACATGACTCTCACTAAGCCTATGTTGAGGCCCATACTCCCTGTAGTGAAAAGACTTCTATAGAGGGTTAGGGTCTATAGCAGGCACCCCCTGATGCAGGAACTGATTGAGTGGGGGTACAGAAGGGATTGTGTGAGTGTGTTTACGTTTTCTAAGAACTGTAAGTAGGGAGAGGTGAGGATGTACAGAGGGAGTTATGGTTGTACGTGTGTGTGTGTGTGTGTGTGTGTGTGTGTGTAGGCGGGAGGGGTTGTGTGTATGAAAATGAGTGTGTTATATGTAGGGAGAAGGTCCGTGGTGGTCCTGATCAAGGGGGGCGAAGCAGTGAGTGAGACTACGTTTAGTAGAAGCTGTCCTCTTGGTGAATTGGTGATCGTCGGACACACTTACACACGCACACACATCG
Organism: Oncorhynchus clarkii lewisi; assembly: GCF_045791955.1. NCBI lineage: Eukaryota > Metazoa > Chordata > Actinopteri > Salmoniformes > Salmonidae > Oncorhynchus > Oncorhynchus clarkii. The sequence continues at coordinate 12,529,506 of NC_092159.1, forward strand.
TAGTGTGTGTTTTACGTTTCGTGGTGTAACTTACACTTGTGTGGCGTGACCAGCAGGTCTAGGTTCTTCTGAGAGAGGTTGGGCCAAATGGCCATCATTTCTTTCCTTAGCTCAGCGTCCATCTGATGTTTGTCAGCTCCTCCTGTGTTACCCAACACACACGTCAAGACACACACACACACACACGTGGGCATACGCACACGCAGGTACGCAGGACAGCAAACACACACAAGAGCAAACACACGCACGTACGAAAGAACATACGCAAGGGCAAACACACGTAAGCAAACGCAGGCAGCAGAGCAAGCCCACACACACACGCACACACACACACACACACGCACACACCCACACACACACACACACACACACACGCACACACACACGCGCACACAAATATGCATGCAAAAAAACAAGTTATCCAGCCACACATGTACACATTCACACAAACAAAAAAGATTTGGATTAATCCACAACTTCCTGAGCATTTATAAATGTTTGGTATATCACCACTATCTGGAAGGACAGGACTGATACCATACCTATGGTAGGAAGAAAAGAAAGGGAGAAAGAAAGAAATAGATAGAACGAAAGAAAGAAAGAAAGACAGACAGACAGAAAAAGAGAAACAGAGAGGAAGAATAAAAGCAAGAAAGCAAGCAAGAAAGAAAGCAAGAAAGAAAGAAAGAAAGAAAGCAAGAAAGAAAGCAAGAAAGAAAGAAAGAAAGAAAGAAAGAAAGAAAGAAAGTAAAGAAAGGGAAAAGGTAGGAAACAACAGATCAGAATGGCAAAAATAGTGAAAAAGTACAGCTGAAAAGGTTTAGTAGATAAAGAGAGACAGAAAAGGAGGAGGAGAGAAGGTCGTACCCTTGGCAATCTTGATATCGAGCGCTGTCCGAATCAGAGCCATGAGGGTGGAGTTGAAATGCACTGAGTTGTCCTCGGCAACCGGCAAGTCCATGCGCAGCAGCCTCTGTGGAGAGCCAATCAGGTGGAGAGGTTGAGAAAAGAGAGCGTGTCCGTGGTAGGGGGTGTGGTCTGAACCTCCAGGTAAGGGGAAAAGGGAGGGGCCAAGGATTGAGGGAGCTCGATAGGGCAACAGCCTAAA
>NC_092159.1:12535613-12540613 GCF_045791955.1 Oncorhynchus clarkii lewisi
CCTCTCATATAGAACGTGCAGGGGGGCTTCTAGCAGGCAAGGACAAGCACCACTGCTGGGGTGATGATGTCACAAATGGTAAGTCATGTCAATGCAGTTCCTTTTACCCCCCAACTAGGGTTGTACAATTCTGGAACCTTTCCCTAAATTCACAGGTTTTCCAGAAATTCTGTTTGGAAGATTCCCGGAATCAGCAGAGAACCAGGATTGCTGGAAAACCTGAGAATTTTGGGAAAGGTCCCGGAATTTTGCAACCCCTCCCCTAACCCCCCCCCCCCCCCCCCCCCCCCCCCCCCCATTCTAGAACAATGCACGATGCTAGAACCCTGTTGTACCATGGTCTGACCATGGTCATGGTTAGATAGACAGCAAGCACAAACCAAGAAAACACAATGGTTCCATTTTCTTGTGTCGTTGATAAAGTATTGACTCCGGGGTTGGGGTCAATTCTATTTCAATTCAGCCATTTTTCTCACTGAGACGCATGGAACTGGAATTTTAAGTTTACTTCCTGAACAGAGTGAATTGAAATGCAATTGACCCCAACAACCTGGATTGACTCATTGAAAAATGTGCAAGTAGTGAATCGTTTGTAGTAGTGAATCGTTTGTAGTAGTGAATCGTTTGTAGTAGTGAATCGTTTGTTCGTTTAGTGAGTACAGTACAGATAGCAAGTGCAGTGCACGCCTACAACATCATGCTTCAGACAGTTGCTACTAAAACAGGTGTGGTGTGTTCTGCATTGTCCCAAACATTCTCCTCTATCATAATCAAGAATGCATACCAATATTAATAAGAAAACCAAAGCAAGATGGTGACTGTGGGTGACTACAAACCAAACCAAACCAAAATCTAATAAGAAATGACCATGAAGAAGAAGTGATAAAGGAAAATGAGAAAAAGAGAGAGATAGAGCGTAACATTCATTCCCAAGTCTCTGAGTGAGAGACAGAACGAGCAGGTTGCGTAAACGTTGTGTTATAGTTGGGTCCAAACCTTGCAGGCCACCCTATGAGGGCATTTCTTGCCCAAGCCCAGAGGAGGGGAGATTACTCTCAATAAACTGTACATATCCTTATAATGTATGCGCCCGCTGCAAGAAGAATACAGGGAGGTTAGAGGAGGAAGGGATACAGAGAGAGAGAGAGAGAGAGAGAGAGAGAGGGGGGAGGGGGAGAGGGAGAGGGAGGATACAGAGAGAGAGAGGGGGAGAGGGAGGATAGACAGAGAGAGAGAGAGGGGGAGAGGGAGGATACACAGAGAGAGAGAGAGAGAGAGGGAGGGGGAGAGGGAGGATAGACAGAGTGAGAGAGAGAGAGAGAGAGAGAGAGAGAGAGAGAGAGAGAGAGAGAGAGAGAGAGAGGATACACAGAGAGAGAGGGAGGGGGAGAGGGAGGATACACAGAGAGAGAGGGAGGGGGAGAGGGAGGATAGACAGAGTGAGAGAGAGGGAGGGGGAGAGGGAGGATAGACAGAGTGAGAGAGCACAGAGGAGAACAAAGAGTATAAATCAGTCTAACAAGCATGCACACATGGCACACACACACACACACAAACACACAAACACACACACACAAACGTTTTTCCACATTTCTGATATATATTTTTCTACATATAATTCCACATATAATCTACATAGATACTTCTACATATCTTTTTCTACATTTAATTTCATACATAATTCAACATGTATTTTTCTACATTTAATTCCATACATAATATACATAACATATATTTTTATATTTATATGTTTCTACATATAATCTACATATAATCTACATATAATCTACATATAATCTACATATAATCTACATATAATCTACATATACTCTACATATATTTTCCTACATATATTTTTTGACTCAAAGACATCTTTCTTCCCTGTCCATATTTCCTCCAACCACATAAAAGCTGTATGTCTGTCAGTACATGTTCAGAGATATCCTGAAGAAAAAGAGAGCTTTCTAATGGACAATGCATTTCTCAGTATCAAAATACAGGGTGTGTATTTTCCTGGTGTTGCCATAAACTGCCAATGGTTGCCAATAGAAACGTTAACCATTCAGCAATGAGTGATATAAAGAACCACAATGCAGACAATCTCTCTTCCTCTCTCTCTCTGCCCTTATCTTCTTTTATCACCCCCCCCCCCTCTCTCTAGCTCTATTAACCTGTACATTTGGTGGAAGTGCACTTGGAGAGAGGCACACACACACACACACACACACACACACACACATTGAGGGAGTGTTACGGCCGGGTAGTCACTGAGTTCACAGCACATAGATTTAAGGGCCTCCACAATATCAACACTTCGGTAACAGAAAGAGAGAGAACGACAAAGGAGAGCAAGAAAGACGAGAGACAGGACGGCTGGTCAGGTGCAGAAGCACCTGTTCCCTGTTAACTCCATCATCATTATCATCAGTATCACTAAACTCCCACGTCCGTAAATAGAGTTAGATAGAGGACTCATACTTGTATCTGTGCCATTATGGTGTCTGTGACAGCAATGTCGAAATGGGTTAAATCCATCTACAGTCCCCTATCTAACTCTGTGGTTTATTGTCAGTTGAAATCGTCTCCTCTGTCACGTGACTGGTCACATGACTGGGGTCAGGTTTGCGCTTTCAGTTAAGGGATTAAGGTTAGAATGAGAAGCTAGAGCAAAAGTGTATTAGGAGAGAAAGGCATGGGTTAGCTAGTGGTACTGTACAGTCAACAATGTTAATCATGTGTATGATGCTGTGTCCATATATGAGTTTGACGTACGTGGAAATCTGTATGTGCCTATCTGTACGTACATTAGTCAAGTGTAAATGAACAAAACATTTTGTCCGTTTGATTAAACAAGAATAGTCTATACATATGTACATCGGTGATAGTGTCTACAGCAGTGTGTGTGTGTGTGTCTGTGTGCGTTTATGTGTGTGTGTACCTGTGTGTCTGTGTGCGTTTATGTGTGTGTGTGTGTACCTGTGTGCGTTTATGTGTGTGTGTGTGTCTGTCTTTGTGCGTTTATGTGTGTGTGTGTACCTGTGTGTATCTGTGTGTGTTTATGTGTACCTGTGTCTGTGTGCGTTTATGTGTGTGTGTGTACCTATGTCTGTGTGCGTTTATATGTGTGTGTGTGTGTGTGTGTGTGTGTGTGTGTGTGTGCGTGTATATGTGTGTACCCGTGTATATCTGTGTATATCTGTGTGTGTGTGTGTGACTCACCAGGCAGCGGGGTCATACTCGGCCCATATCCTGACGTACTCGTCCAGGTGATGAGGACCCAGTATAGATGAGTCTCTGGTCAGGTACTCAAAGTTATCCATGATGACAGCCACAAACAGATTCAGCATCTACACACACACACACACACACACACACACACACACACACACACACACACACACACACACACACACACACACACACACACACACACACACACACACACAACACACAAACACAGTCAGGGACTAAGAGTCAGGGACTAAGAGTTAGGGTCTAAGAGTTAGGGTCTAGGGTTTAAGAGTTAGGGTCTAAGAGTTAGGGTCTAGGGTTTAAGAGTTAGGGTCTAAGAGTTAGGGTCTTGGGGCTAGGGTCTAAGAGTTGGGTCTAGGTGTTAGGGTCTACGAGTTAGGGTTTAGGTGCTAGGGTCTAGGAGTTAGGGTCTAAGGGCTAGGGTCTAGGAGTTAGGGTCTAAGGGCTAGGATCTAGGAGTTAGGGTCTAAGGGCTAGGATCTAGGAGATAGGGTCTAAGGGCTAGGGTCTAGGAGATAGGGTCTAAGGGCTAGGGTCTAGGAGTTAGGGTCTAAGGGCTAGGGTCTAGGAGATAGGGTCTAAGGGCAAGGGTATAGAAGTTAGGGTCTAAGGGCTAGGGCTAGTCCTCTTACCAGGAAAGAACAGAGGAAGATGAAATGCTGTATGTGAAGGTCCTAGTGGGAGGGGCTAGGGCAGGGTTTCCCAAACTGGGTCCTGGGGCCCTCCCTGGGGGCACGTTGTGGTTTCCTCCAGCACTACACTGCTGATTCAGATAACCAACTCATCATCAAGCTTTGATTATTTCAATCAGCTGTGTAGTGCTGGGACAAAAAAACAACAACCTGAATTTGAGAAATGCTGGACAAGGGTATAAGGGATAGGGGTTAGGGGCTAGGGGTTAGGGTTTGATTAGTCCTCTTACCAGGAAAGAACAGAAGAAGATGAAGGAGACGAAGTATGTGTATGCGAAGGTGCTGCCACACTCTGGTTCTGTGTTCCCTGAGTCTGGGTCACACTTCTTACCCCCCAGACACGACAGCATGATGTCATGCCACGCCTCACCTGTCGCACTCCTGGTACAGGACACACACACACACACACACACATGAACGGACGCACACACACACACACGCACGCACACACACACACACGCACGCGCGCACACACACACGCGCACACACACACACACACACGAACGGACGCATGCACACACACACACACATACACACATATGGATGCACACACACACACACACACACACATGAACGGACGCACACACACACACACACATACACACATATGGATGCACACACATGGACAAAAACAAACAAAAACATGTGTGTCAGTGTGGGAGAGAAGAGAGAGGGTGAGAATAATAGAAAACAGAGAAAGAGAGAGGGTGAGGGAAAGAGAGAGAAAGAGAGAGAGAGAGAGGTGAGGGAGAGAGAAAGAGAGAGAGAGGGTGAGGGAAAGAGAGAGAGTGAGGGAAAGAGAGAGAAAGAGAGAGAGAGAGGGTGAGGGAAAGAGAGAGAAAGAGAGAGAGAGAGGGTGAGGGAAAGAGAGAGAGTGAGGGAAAGAGAGAGAAAGAGAGAGAGGGTGAGGGAAAGAGAAAGAGAGAGAGGGTGAGGGAAAGAGAGAGAAAGAGAGAGAGTGAGGGAAAGAGAAAGAAAGAGAGAGAGGGTGAGGGAAAGAGAAAGAGAGAGAGGGTGAGGGAAAGAGAGAGAGAGGGTGAGGGAAAGAGAAAGAAA
>NC_092159.1:12545613-12548113 GCF_045791955.1 Oncorhynchus clarkii lewisi
GCACTCCTCAACCGCACACACACACAGGAAGCTGGCACGCCTCGCCACTAAGTGATTGGCTGAGATTGGTCATGAGGTGTTCAGCATTCTGAACTGTCTACTCTACTGTCTACCCTAACCTCAGAATCTCTTGTGCGACGAGGTGCACTACTGTTGTGTGGCACAGGTTGGCGTGCAAAGCAGTAGTGGGAGGAAGACAAGGAGGAAGACAAGAAAGAGGAAGCTAGCATGCAGACAGATCCAGCTTCAATGCAGGCAATGGCATGGCAACACTATTGCAACTACCTTCTCTTTAGCAGGGGGCTGAAGAGTAGGGCGTCAGTGTAAGATGCTACAGCTGCATGCAGACCAGTGTTAGAGTATCCCTCTATCTGGTCAAGCAGAACAGAAGCCTTGGCAAGCATTCACACGTCCTTCTGGCAGCACTACGGTCAATGTGTGAGTGTGTGAGTGACAAATCTATGCAGAACATAACAGCAACCAATTCATGTGCATTTGTGTCCATGATTGTGTGTGTGTGCGTCGTCGTGTGATTCTATTTGTATGTGTGTGTCGACACAGTGTTCCACAACGGTTCCTTCCTTCAGCAGAAGAACACTTTTAGGTTCTAGATAGCACTCTTTTCTCAGAGTGTAGGTGTGATTCTATTTGTGTGTGTGTGTATGTACCCTTTATCCATGAACTGACCAATAGTGTGCCAGAAGGAGCAGATCTTTCAAAAGCTGCCGAGAGGAAGCCCACTGGAGTCATCAGGCACACACACGATTCAACTGCCAATCAGAAGTGCATGCACTTGGGTCAGAGGTCAGGGGTTAAAAGCAGCTAAGCCCAGAAGGTTGGGGGTGAAGGGTCAGGGAAGTCAGGAGGAGGGCGGGGCCACACATTGGCCAACGGGGATGCGTGTAGGTCTGAGAGATAAATGACAAACCAACCTCCTACATGTGGCAGGTAGATGTAGAAGGATGGATGGAAGGAAGGAGGGAGCAGGATGGATACAGTGAGTGTCAGCAAGAGGAGTCGGTGGTGATTTGGTGATTTTTTTGTGGGGCACGGCAACAGCACACCATCACACAACAGCACACCACACAGTCGGCGTCATGGATTGCATGGGACAACATGGGAGGGGATTCATAGTGCATTTCGATTGGATGGATTTATCAGAAGTAGGAAGTAGTAGTGGGGGCGTAGGACGCCAACAAAGCAGAGGTTGGTTTTTAAAGAAAGCATGTAAAAAGATAGAACAGGAAAAGGAATCATTATGAAGGTAGTTACAACATAGTTACAACATAGTTACAACCATAGAAATGTCGTCTTTCTATAGTTACAACAAGGCCACAGAGCTTTTGGAAGCACATTCATGCTCAAAAACATGAATCTGCTTCCATCCAAAACATCAGTCAACAACAACCCAATTTGAGTGGTTTTGTTTCAGGCTCTCCTCGTAGTGACATTAGGTAAAGATCTACAGATGGAATCCGCAGTAGGAGGAAACAGCTCCACTGTCTGCCCCAGGGCCGTTGTTATTGATGTAGTTTTGTTGGACGAAGCTCCAAGGTGGAGAGAACTGGGGGAGCGGCACGCATCGAGGTCAAACAGTTGGTGGTACATAACGCTGCACTTCTGTCGCACAAACAAAACAAGTCATTTCTTAGCAAACGGACCGTTCCACCAATTAACACAACCAGTTGTAAAGCATTCAGCTCAGTGTATTGAGATCCTGTAGGACCTGCTGTAGAATGTGACTACGGGGAGAGTCTGAAACAAAAGTGGACATAACATTTAAACTACATCGTGAATTCTTACCACTGCCATCCTACTACACACAGCGAAACATCTATCATATACAACACAGGATGAAGCACAATTACAAACACAAATATGTGGGAATAGACACAGACAAGCAAGACTTGACAACACAACAACACACACATAACATTGGGTTGGATGGCAATTTGAGCGTTCCAATAGACGACCTACTATCCACCAAAATAATATCTTTCAGCTCATTGTAAAGACAGTGGGTGTGTCCCAACAACCTCTAGCTCCTCCTACTAGGAAGCACGAGCTCACTATTCCCCACAATAGTAAAAGCATCAGATCTGTGTATGGATAAATTCAAGGGAGTGTCCACCAATGAAATCCATGAAGGGAAGTGAACAAGTGCACACTTCGGGAGAAAGGAGAGAGTATTGTGACACACCCAGTATCTTATTAATAAATCATAGATCAGTAGTAGACATTTACAGGTTAGGTGTGTATGTGGTAGACACATGTACACACCACCACATACTTACTAATTCCCATCCCACTGCTAATTAAAACCACACACATAGCCTATAGTACCATGCCCCAAGATGCACTTACCCAAAATTCTGTCACCAGGATATCAGTGAAGCTTCCGAGCACGGAGACAAAATCAAAAATGTTCCAAGCGTCTTTAAAATAATTCTGTTAGGGCACAGGAAGAGAAGACATATCTTAGCCAATCAGAGAGCAGAGA
>NC_092159.1:12553113-12578113 GCF_045791955.1 Oncorhynchus clarkii lewisi
GACTAGAGTCCTCTCTATCAGAGCAGTATGAGAGTATTAGAGAAAAGCTCTTCTCGGGATAGGCATTACGAATTTGCATTTATAGCAACTGTATTATAGACACCTATACAATGATAGCATTAGCTACTATATATAGCATTAGCATGTAGCGTTAGCTACTGTATATAGCATTAGCATGTAGCATCAGCTACTGTATACTCGATTAGCATGTAGCATAAGCTACTGTATATAGCATTACCATGTAGCAATAGCTACAGTATATGCGATTAGCATTACCTTTAGCTGCAATATATAGTGTGAGCATCAAGCTACTATATATAACATTAGCATAAGCTATAGTATATAGACCTATACAATGATAGTAAGTAGCATTAGCAAGAAGCATGTTGCATTAGCTACAGTATATTACAGATACTGGTACAATGATAGCAAGTTGCAATTAGCTACAGTATATATCGCATTGTAGACACCTATTAATACAATGATAGCATCTATGTTCATTGGTGAATTGCATCTTTTAGATTTTTAACACTTGCTTTAGCTACATTAAGCAAAACACTATGCATCCGGTTTGTACTGCATTTAATCATTTTAGGGGGATATCATGAAGCGTTACAATTGGTTCCTGGAGGTGGAGGGGTTCCGGAATGGTCCACAGGCAGACCAAATGTGGGTGTGACAACAGTGAATGGAGGAAGAGAAGGCAACGAGAAACGACGAGAATGGGAGCGGAACGACTAGAGGAACAAAGAAAGAAAGAGAGAGAAGCCATTTTGGACCGGACAAAGAGAGAGAGACAGCAGAGACAGAAAGAGAGAGACAGTGAGACAGACAGAGAGAGAGACAGTGAGACAGACAGAGACAGAACTTTACTTTACTTTGCGAAGCTCCTGTAGAAATCACCAAGGCAACGACAGCGAGAAAGGGTCAGTGACAGCAACAGAGAGAAAGAACAAAAGATGGAGGGATAGGGAGAAAGAGAGGAAGAAAGACAGAGACACACTTACAGAGATAGAAAACACAGCTAGAGACAGGAAAGGGGGAAGGGGTTTGGAGAAGGAGAAAACACCCATATGAGAGACAGACAGAGAAAATAGGAGAGGAAAGCAAGATGGAGTGCTTTTGGATAGATATAAACCCCAACCCCCTCCCCAACACTCTGACTCCTCCCACCAACTCTGGTTGCTATGACAACAACTGTGATATCGAAGATGGAATGTTTACATACCTGTTCACAAAAAAATGACACTTACTTATTTCCTTTGATTACCTTAATATTATTGGTAATAGTGCAGATCCATTTCTTTTGATTACATATTACTACTAATAGTGGAGACCTTTCTTTTTTCTTATTACATAGAAAGCCTTACTGAGACTATCTAAACATTACTCAATTCTAACAATTGTAACTAGGTTCTGTTACAAAAGGTGGTGCAGTCTTAAACCTGCCACATGCATTATTCCCTATTTACCTGCTATTTACATTACTTACTACATTATTAGTAGTACTACTATTAATAAATACAGTGCTACTTACTACTATGAATATTACTAGCACTATATATACTATTATCATGACTTCTACTCACTTACTACCTACACTATTATATTATGCCTAGGCTGCAGTCCAAACTCAAAGTAGACAGCCCTCGGCCGTAAACCCTCTGCCCTTGAATGACGTTTTACATCCGAGTGTACCTTAAATGTCACTTGCCCAAGCGAGGGAGAGTGAAGTTTAACTTAAAAACAACCAACCTAAAGCTATTAATGTACCTAGTAAGCTAACGTATCCAGCAAGCACTCCTGTCAGGTAGCTAGCTACAGTTACCTATAACTGGCTAGCTAGTTTTATAGTTTGATCATTTATTCCAATAAATTACAGAATTCTCCAAAATATATTTATGAATCTATCTATGTTTTTTTTAACTCCCTTTTCTCCCCATTTTCGTGGTTTCCAATTGGTAGTTACAGTCTTGTCCCATCGCTGAAACCCCCGTACGGACTCTGGAGGTCTGAAGGTCGAGAGCCGTGCGTCCTCCGAAACACAAACCAGCCAAGCCGCACTGCTTCTTGACACAATGCCTGCTTAACCCGGAAGCCAGCCGCACCGATGTGTCAGAGGAAACACCGTACACCTGGCGACCGTGTCAGTGTGCATTGTGCCTGGCCCGCCACAGAAGTCGCTAGTGTGCGATGGGACAAGAACATCCCTGCCGGCCAAACCCTCCCCTAACCCGGACAACGCTGGGACAATTGTGCGCTGCCCCATGGGTCTCCAGGTCACAGCCGGCTGCGACAGAGGCTGGACTCAAACCAGGATGCAGTGCCTTAGACCACTGCGCCACTCGGGAGGCGAGCTATCTACGTTTTATAGGCTCCTCACTACGAGACTAAGCCAATTTGCCAACGATAAAATCCTAATTTTGTCTGACCACCAGAGTTTGACTACAGTTTGCATTGAATTGTGGGTCATATCAACCCCACAAGTGATCAAAGTTCTTCACTCGCTCCTCCGAGCTAAAGCGAGGGCTGAGGGGGCAAAGTTTGGGAGTTGGACCTCCGCTTAAGATGGCAATCAAACTGCATCCGGTTTCGACGGGGATTCTCCAGAGGGAAAGTGGCGAGGGCTGAGGGGGAGTGTTTGGACTGTAGCCCTACTCTCCTGTTGGATCCTCAAAGCCATTCATTGATGGTTAGAGGAATCGGTTCGGCCCTCTACTTATCTATCTCACCCAGTATTCATTCAACAGCAATACTTATCGATCCTACTCAGCAATTTATTTAGTCAAATAAGTAAACACAATATTCCACTAAGTTCTCTCTAAATAGGTGGAGAAGTCAGGTGGAAAGTCCCTGAAGCCTTTCTTCACAGTAACGGCTGTATTCATTTAACAGTAAAACTGATCTTATCTCCTAATAACCATCAATTAGCCAGGTCTTAACTGAGACAAACATCTCATTAGATCTACTGTTATCTAATGGGCCCCGCAAGGCATGGGCGTACTGTAATACTGTACAACACAGGGCAGTTTAGGCGTGGGATCTAACAAATGTATTTTGGGGTAGTTTTCTGCTCATTGAGAGAGAACAGTAAATATTGTAGACACCGTAGAACAGTGGACACCGGTCATCTACATACGGTAACCATAAAAACAGACACGCGCACGATACATCTTCACACACATGCATACACACACAGGCGTAAGTACGCACGCATACAAACACACACACACACACAGATTCAAATGCATAGTCAAAGTGGCTCGTAAACATGCAGTTCTCGATCATTGTGACAGTCCAGTGTCATTCAATGACGGTGCCAGAAGCGGATTTGTTGAGTCAAAAACCTTAACGCGACAGTCTTGTCTCCCCCTATGTGAGACTCAACAAATCAAGGCTCCACAGAAACAAGTGGAGCCCCATCCCTGAGCATGAGGGTAGCCCTGAGCAAATGGAGGAAGTGGACAAGAGGAGGAGTAAAGGAGAAGAGGAAGGGAGCGGGCTGGGAAAGGTGGAGAGGAGGAGGGTTGAAAGGTTGGGGGAGAGGAGAACAGGCCACCAAGGAGGTAAGGAAGGCAGAGAGGAGAAAAGGAGGAGTAAGGAGAAATATCACAGGAACAAGGAAAGGTGGCGGGAGGAAAGAGAGAAGTAAGGAGGGAGAAAGGAGGGAGGGAAGCATCCTCTTGGAGGGGAGGGAGGGGGACGTCATGCTGGAGAGGGTGCAGTAGGCCAGTGGAGTGATTTTAAACTCGCAGAGAGAGTCAACAAACCTATCAGTCTCCATAGAAACAGCCACATTGAGGACCACCAACTATAGGCAGTTCAAACTACTGTCATACACTACAAACATACACATCATACATAACAATATACAGTGGCTTGCGAAAGTATTCACCCCCTTTGGCATTTTTCCTATTTTTGTTGCCTTACAACCTGGAATTAAAATTGATTTTAGGGGGGTTTGTATCATTTGATTTACACAACATGCCTACCACTTTGAAGATGCAACATTTTCATCGTGAAACAAACAAGAAATAAGACAAAAAAAATCAGAAAACTTGAGCGTGCATAACTATTCACCCCCCCAAAGTCAATACTTTGTAGAGCCACCTTTTGCAGCAATTACAGCTGCAAGTCTCTTGGGATATGTCTCTATAGGCTTGGCACATCTAGCCACTGTGATTTTTGCCCATTCTTCAAGGCAAACTGCTCCAGCTCCTTCAAGTTGGATGGGTTCCGCTGGTGTACAGCAGTCTTTAAGTCATACCACAGATTCTCAACTGGATTGAGGTCTGGGCTTTCACTAGGCCATTCCAAGACATTTAAATGCTTCCCCTTAAACCACTTGTGTTGCTTTATCAGTATGCTTAGGGTCAGTGTCCTGCTGGAAGGTGAACCTCCGTCCCAGGCTCAAATCTCTGGAAGACTGAAACAGGTTTCCCTCAAGAATTTCTCTGTATTTACCACCATCTATCATTCCTTCAATTCTGACCAGTTTCCCAGTCCCTGCCAATGAAAAACATCCCCACAGCATGATGCTGCCACCACCATGCTTCACGGTGGGGATGGTGTTCCCGGGGTGATGAGCGGTGTTTTCCTTGATGGCCAAAAAGCTCAATTTTTGTCTCATCTGACCAGAGTGCCTTCTTCCATATGTTTGGGGAGTCTCCCACATGCCTTTTTTGCAAACAACAAACATGTTTGCTTATTTTTTTCTTTAAGCAATGGCTTTTTTCTGGCCACTCTTCCGTAAATCCGAGCTCTGTGGAGTGTATGGCTTAAAGTGGTCCTATGGATAGATACTCCAATCTCCGCTGTGGAGCTTTGCAGCTCCTTCAGGGTTATCTTTGGTCTCTTTGTTGCCTCTCTGATTAATGCCCTCCTTGCCTGGTCCGTGAGTTTTGGTGGGTGGCCCTCTCTTGGCAGGTTTGTTGTGGTGCCATATTCTTTCTATTTTTTAATAATGGATTTAATGGTGTTAAAAGTTTCTGTTTTTTTATAACCCAACCCTGATCTGTACCTCTCCACAACTTTGGCCCTGACCTGTTTGGAGAGCTCCTTAGTCTTCATGGAGCCACTTGCTTGGTGGTGCCCCTTGCTTAGTGGTGTTGCAGACCCTGGAGCCTTTCAGAACAGGTGTATATATACTGAGATCATGTGACAGATCAAGTGACACTTAGATTGCATACAGGTGAACTTTATTTAACTAATTATGTGTCTTATGAAGGTAATTGGTTGCACCAGATCTTATTTAGGGGCTTCATAGCAAAGGGGGTGAATACATATGCATGCACCGCTTTTTCGATTTTGTTTTTGTTGAATTTTTTTGAAACAAGTAATTTTTTGAATTTCACTTGACCAATTTGGACTATTTTGTGTATGTCCATTACATGAACTCCAAATAAAAATCCATTTAAATTACAGGGTGTAATGCAACAAAATAGGAAAAACACCAAGGGGATGAATACTTTTGCAAGGCACTGGATATGTACTGATCAATGCTGTGCATATATACACCCTTGTATGTACACCTTCCTCAGTCCTTGTGGTCTCCTAGCATTGTACTTGTCACACTCTTTCAATGCACATGTACAATTACTGCATGTTACATCATCAATCAAGTTACCATAGCAACCTTGTTATTGTCACATTCATGCTACATGAACAATCTAGTAACCATAGCAACCTGCAGCTGTCCAGAAACACAAAAGGTCACCTTGGTAGCACCATAGAGATCCAATTAAATTACTAGAGGGGCCATGTCATAAATCCTCAAAGGTCCAGAATGGGGTGAAAATGGAAGCAATATTGGACAGGGAGAACTTCAAACCAGTCTAATTGGAATGACTGGCAGTAGATTCCTGATTTTACTTATGCGGGAAAATAAAAGTAAGGCATGTGATATATCAGAAATTGTGTAATATAATTATTGTCAACCTAAAATATGTATTTATATTTTCTATTAAGGCATCTTAACTTTTACTCAAGTATGACAATTGGTAACTTTTTCCACGTCTGTAAATAGCCTCTAAAATATATGTAAACAGACCATTAATGTCTCAATTTGTGTTTGTGTCTCAATGCTGTGAGTGCGATTATATGATACAATCAGTACTTGTTGCATTTACAACTTGTCTAAGTCCTATCATCAGCTGATTTCAGCCAGTGTATGGCTGTGGGTTGACTGCATTGTTTGAAAGGAATGTTGGCATATTGGCAGTTCATTTGAATAATTATTGGAATCATTCCTCTAAAACTGTCTGGCTAGCTAGCTAACAAACACAGTGCAGATAAATTCTTTGAATTCATTATTTTACACAATATCTTATCACAGCACTGTCAAACCACGGTTGACCTGGTTGACCAATGCCCTGACCAAAATGGCTGACCTTTATCCCATCATAAGAAGGTTCATGACCATTCTAGTATTCTAATTCCTAATTCTATGTGTAGCACAGATCAAAACATTGGTCACATTCTGCATCATAGAATGTTAGTGACATCTCAATCCGACATTGCCGTGAAGACACAAGGACACGTTCAGCTTCTTCCTCTTGTTACATCATCAACACTGTCAGCACCTCATCGTAACACATCCCAGCCAGGTTTGTGTGATGTCATCATGTAATCCATGTGAGTACCAGTGCAGGCATGCCATTGGAGCTGAGGAGGATGTACACACACACTCTCTTTCATTCTTTCCTTCTCTCTCTCCTTCCTCCACCTTCCGCTTCTCGTCTCCATTCTCTCGCTCATTCATACTCAGGCACATATATCCATATACAACTGTCGATATGCGGACAATATCTCAAGATAAAAAATCATTCCACCCTCAGTGACCTGCCCCAAACATTCACCCCTCTCCTCCCTCCTTCCCTTTCTCGGCTCCCCCAGGCTCCCCCAGGCCGTGCAGAGGATAATAAATAGTAAAATACCTGCTCTTCTGGTGGATGAGTGGAGTGATTACCGGTAACCATTAACGGGTGTGTAAAGGTGTGTGTGTGAGGTGTGTGAGGTGTGCGTGTGTGAGGTGTGTGATGTAGCGGGAGGACAGGGCAAGGTGTGTGCCTCGCAGCTCTGAACCAGAACGACCTGGGCACTAGAGGGTTACCGGGTGCCTGGGGAACCCTCAGCCTCACACAGCGTAAGGGGACAGGGGCGCTCTCAGGAGGTTTGGGGGAGGGGGTGGGAGGGAGAGGATGATTGGGTGCAGTTGAAGGCTGGGAGATGTGGAGAAAGTTGGGGGAGGGATTAGGTGGTCGGGTGATTGGGTAGGGGTGCATTTAGTGGGGTTTGGGGGAGTTGGGAGGTTTTTGGGGGAAGGCAGGTTGGAGGGGGATGCAACAGTGAGCTAAGTTGGGGAGGGAGGTGGGAGGCAGGGGTTAGATGCAAGTAGTTGGGTGGGAGGGCAGCTGAGGGCTAGGTTTAGGAAGGTGGTGGTGGGGTGTTGGAGTGAGTCGTGTAAGGTAAACTGGAGGAATCATTAGTAAGATGGCCGGCTGACTTGTGGCTGGTTGAGAGGAGTGTAAAGAGTGAAATGTGAAGATGTGATGAAATAATGAATGAAAGACATGGAAAAGGCAGATGTAGACTAGAGAGTTGAGTCTCATATTGAGAGAGTGGATGAGACACAAAGACACAGAGATGGAGAGGCCGCTTAGGACGGAGAGAGAGATGGGTAGAGAGAGAGAGAGAAAGAGGTCAGGCCCGTGCTGTGTGACTAGTCAGAGAAATAATCAACAAACAATCAACAAAAAAAATGACAAGAAAGAGAGACACACAGACAGTGTTAGGCCAGGAAACAGAGCAACAGGCACAGAGGAAACGAGAGATGGAGGGATGAGAAAGAGAGAGAACATAGAAATACAGGACAGCGAGACACACAGAAAGTGTTAGGCCAGGAAACAGAGCAACAGGCACAGAGGAAACGAGAGATGGAGGGATGAGAAAGAGAGAGAACATAGAAATACAGGACAGCGAGACACACAGAAAGTGTTAGGCCAGGAAACAGAGCAACAGGCACAGAGGAAACGAGAGATGGAGGGATGAGAAAGAGAGAGAACATAGAAATACAGGAAAGAGAGACTACATATAAAGTGTTGAGGCAGTAAGGGCCAGACAATGCATCAGGCAAAGGAGTGAAAGGCAGTGAAAGACAGGGTGATGAAAAGAGGAGTGTGGGTCAAGAGGGGGGAGACAGAGCTGAGGGGGGGGGGACACTTACGTGAAGGCGAAGGCCACCAGAGCACCACTAACCACTATAAAGTCCAGGATGTTCCACAGGTCCCTGAAGTATGAACCCTGATGTAAGAACAGGCCTAGCACCACCATCTGGGGACAGAGGAAAGGAGAGGTGTTAGTACACACACACACACACACACACACACACACACACACACACACACACACACACACACACACACACACACACACACACACACACACAATAGGGCACTCATGAACGCAAGCATACACGTATACAGACGCTAAAACAGACATTAACACTCTGTATACTACCTTGATCAACATCTCAAACGTGAAGACACCCGTGAAGACATAGTCAAAGTATTTCAGCACCTGAGAATGACAGAGTAGAGGTACCAAGATAGGTCACATACCTGTACACTGTACATACACATTATTGAAATAGACAGGTCACATACCTGTACACTATACATACACATTATATTGATAGATAGGTCACATACCTGTACACTGTACAGTGGTGGCCAAAAGTTTTGAGAATGACACAAATATAAATTTTCACAAAGTCTGCTGCTTCAGTGTCTGCAGATATTTTTGTCAGATGTTACTATGGAATACTGAAGTATAATTACAAGCATATCATAAGTGTCAAAGGCTTTTATTGCCAATTACAAGAAGTTGATGCAAAGAGTCAATATTTGCAGTGTTGACCCTTCTTTTTCAAGACCTCTGTATTCTGCCCTGGCATGCTGTCAATCAACTTCTGAGCCACATGATGGCAGCCCATTCTTGCATAATCAATGCTTGGAGTTTGTCAGAATTTGTGGGTTTTTGGTTGTCCATCCACCTCTTGAGGATTGACCACAAGTTCTCAATGGGATTAAGGTCTGGGGAGTTTCCTGGCCATGAACCCAAAATATAGTTTTTTTGTTCCCCGAGCCACTTAGTTTTCACTTTTGCCTTATGGCAAGGTGCTCCATCATGTTGGAAAATGCATTGTTCATCACCAAACTGTTCCTGGATGGTTGGGAGAAGTTGCTCTCGGAGGATGTGTTGGTACCATTCTTTATTCATGGCTGTGTTCTTAGGCAAAATTGTGAGTGAGCCCACTCCCTTGGCTGAGAAGCAAACCCACACATGAATGGTCTCAGGATGCTTTACTGTTGGCATGGCACAGGACTGATGGTAGCGCTCACCTTGTCTTCTCCAGACAAGCTTTTTTCCGGATACCCCAAACAATCGTAAAGGGGATTCATCAGAGAAAATGACTTTACCCCAGTCCCCAGCAGTCCAATCCCTGTCCCTTTTGCAGAATATCAGTCTGTCCCGGATGTTTTACCTGGAGAGAAGTGGCTTCTTTGCTGCCCTTCTTGACACCAGGCCATCCTCCAAAACTCTTCACCTCACTATGCGAGCAGATGCACTCACACCTGCCTGCTGCCATTCCAGAGCAAGCTCTGTACTGGTGGTGCCCCGATCCCGCAGCTGAATCAACTTTAGGAGACTGTCCTGACGCTTGCCAGACTTTTTTGGGTGCCCTGAAGCCTTCTTCACAACAATTGAACCGCTCTCCTTGAAGTTCTTGATGATCCGATAAATGGTTGATTTAGGTGAACTCTTACTGGTAGCAATATCCTTGCCTGTGAAGCCCTTTTTGTACAAAGCAATGATGACGGCATGTGTGTCCTTGCAGGTAACCATGGTTGACAGAGGAAGAACAATGATTCCAAGCACCACCCTCCTTTTGAAGATTCCAGTCTGTTATTCAAACTCAATCAGCATGACAGAGTGATCTCCAGCCTTGTGTTAACGAGAGAATCACTGACATGATGTCAGCTGGTCCTTTTGTGGCAGGGCTGAAATGCAGTGGAAATGTTTTTTGGGGAATCAGTTCATTTAGAGAGAGAGACAGCGAGAGAGAGACAGAGAGAGACAGACAGAGAGAGAGACAGAGAGAGAGAGACAGAGACAGACAGAGAGAGACAGACAGAGAGAGACAGAGAGAGAGAGAGTGGATGTGAGAGAGACAGAGAGAGACAGACAGAGAGAGAGGCAGAGAGAGACAGAGACAGACAGAGAGAGAGACAGAGACAGACAGAGAGAGACAGAGAGAGACAGAGAAAGACAGAGACAGAGAGAGACAGAGACAGTGAGAAAGATATATAGAGAGACAGAGACAGAGACAGAGAGAAAGATATATAGAGAGACAGAGACAGAGACAGAGAGAAAGATATATAGAGAGACAGAGAAACAGTGAAAGAGTGAGCGAGGCAGGCGTAGAGGTGTCTCACGTTACAAAGACAGACAGACAAGTGCAGAGGTGTTGTCTCATGTTGTTGAGAGGCAATTCAGAGAAATATACACACACAACACGAGTGGAAAGACCAACAGAGACAGCTGGATAGAAAGAAAAGCACGGGAGAGAAACAGAAAGATGTGTGTTGTCTCACTTGGTTGCTTGGTGACTCAGGCCAGACAGGGTCCTCTGCAGCCAGGGCGATGCTGCTCATTGCGATCACAGACAGGATACTGAACTCAAAGTACTTCCTGGTCAGGATGTAGTGGCAGCACCTACGGAACCTGCAACACACACACACAATACAACGCACCCACAAAGTGATGCATGCTGTTTCAATAGTCTGTGTAGCTAGCTTGTTACTCTGTCTTATTTTTCCAGGAATCATGGGGCTCCTTGCATGTTCCAACATTTGACCAAATGGACTACGCATCTGGGAACTTTGTCTGTGCTCCGTTCTGTGTGGTTAAGATTGGACTGGTACTCCCCTCTTCCGTTTCCTGAATGGAACATTACTTCTCTCTCTATCACACATACACCATATGACCAAAAGTAGGTGGACTTCTACTCGAACATCTCATTCCAAAATCATGGGCATTAATAAGGAGTTGGTGTCCCCCTTTGCTGCTATAACAGCCTCCACTCTTCTGGGAAGGCTTCCCACTAGATGTTGGAACATTGCTGCGGGGACTTGCTTCCATTCAGCCACAAGAGCATTAGTGAGGTCGGGTACTGATGTTGGGCGATTAGGCCTGGCTTGCAGTCGGCGTTCCAATTCATCCCAAAGGTGTTCGATGGGGTTGAGGTCAGGGCTCTGTGCAGGCCAGTTAAGTTCTTCCATACCGATCTCAACAAACCATTTCTGTATGGACAACACTTTGTGCACAGGGGCATTGTCATGATGAAACAGGAAAGGGCCTTAACCAAACTGTTGCCACAAAGTTGGAAGCACAGAATTGTCTAGAATGTATGCTGTAGCGTTAAGATATTCCTTCACAGCCTCTCGAGTGGTGCAGCGGTCTAAGGCACTGCATCGCAGTGCTAGAGGCGTCACTACAGATCCGAGTTCGGTCCCGGGCTGTGTCGCAGCCGGCCACGACCGGAAGACCCATGAGGAGGCGCAGAATTGGCCCAGCGTTGTCCGGGTTAGGGGAGGGTTTGTCCGGGTTAGGGGAGGCGTTGTCCGGGTTAGGGGAGGGTTTGTCCGGGTTAGGGGAGGGTTTGTCCGGGTTAGGGGAGGCGTTGTCCGGGTTAGGGGAGGGTTTGTCCGGGTTAGGGGAGGGTTTGTCCGGCTGGGATGTCCTTGATGAGCTTTACACCACTCCAGCCGACACTTGGCATTGCGCATGGTGATCTTAGGCTTGTTCGGCCATGGAAACACATTTCATGAAGCTCCTGAAGAACAGTTATTGTGCTGACGTTGCTTCCAGAGGCAGTTTGTAACTTGGTAGTGAGAGTTGCAACCGAGGACAGATGATTTTTATGCTCTACGTGCTTCAGCACTCGGCGGTGGATTTTATACACCTGTCAGCACCGAGTCTGAAATGGCTGAAATGGCTGCATCCACTCATTTGAAGGGGTGTCCACATACTTCTGTATATATAGTGTACAACACCCACGTACACACACACACACACTCACGGGTTGGTGGTGGACAGTATGAAACAGGAGCTGAACGGGGGCATTGGTTTGGGACCATCTTCATCGCCCCCTTCATCCTCCTCTTCCTCCTTCTTCTCCTCATCCTTCTTTTTCTGGTCTGTGTTAGCATTCTTGTTCACTGAGATGAAGAGAGGAAAAAAGGAGAGAGCGAGAGAGAGAGATGAAGAGAGAGAGAGAGAGTTGAAGAGAGTCAAGAGAGAATGTCAAAGTATTAGAATGATCCAAAATAGTACATTCACCACCCATACATAAACTCACACACACCCCGCCTTCCCCCACACACACCCACCCACCTTGCAGGATGGCATTGGTGGAGGGATATGGATAGACAGGAGGCATCATATCCACGACCGTATGAGCCGGCTTGGCCATACTGGTCAGAATTAGACTGTCCATACTATGGTGGTGTGTGTCTGCTGTCACACTGCGGTTCAGGAGGTTATTCACAAGGTCAGGGTGGTCTGGGGGCAGTGGGTGGAGGGTGTGGTCGTGTAGTTTGCTGTTGTTGAGGAGGTTGTCTAGGTCTTCCCTGTACTGACTGTCCTGTCTGAGGATGGGCCGAGCGGTGGAGAGGTTGGGGCCACTGCAGTGGTGGTCTCTGACGGAGGGTTGGGGGGTGGGAGGAGAGGGAGGGAGAGGGAAAGAGAGGAAGAGTGAGAGGGGGTAGAGTTTGGGGGAGGCAGGCGCAAGGACAGTGACATCTTGAAAAAACATAGTTACTATGCTGCTCATTTAATGACATACAGTACAGGACACTGGCTTCGACAAATCAATAGCAATCTGCACCACCGTTCAAAAGTTTGGGGTCACTTAGAAATGTCTTTTTCTTTTTAAATAAAAGCAACAAAAAAAAGTCCATTAAAATAACATCAAATTGATCAGAAATTGGCAGATTTTTAATGGAATAACTACATAGGCGTACAGACAATGGACAATGACTCAAAGCACAGCTCCAAACTATGCAATAACTATTTAGGGAAGAAGCAGTCAGCTGGTATTCTGTCTATAATGGAGTGGCCAGCACAGTCACCGGATCTCAACCCTATTGAGCTGTTGTTGGAGCAGCTTGACCGTATGGTACATAAGAAGTGCCCATCAAGCCAATCCAACTTGTGGGAGGTGCTTCAGGAAGCATGGGGTGAAATCTCTTCAGATTACCTCAACACATTGACAACTAGAATGCCAAAGGTCTGCAAGGCTGTAATTGCTAAAAATGGAGGATTCTTTGACGAAAGCAAAGTTTGAAGGACACAATTACTATTTCAATTAAAAATCATTATTTATAACCTTGTCAACGTCCTGACTATATGTCCTATTCATTTTGCACCTCATTTCATGTATGTTTTCATGGAAAACAAGGACATTTCTAAGTGACCCCAAACGTTTGAACGGTAGTGTACATACTGTTGATCCCCAAAGGAAACATTAGGTTAGATATTGACAGATTCAGACACAGACACACGGATCCTCTGTCACTCACTTTCTAACTCGATGCTGTCGGCTCCTCTCTCCATGCCGATGACGCCTCGGCCTCCTCCCCTCCCCCTCTACCTCACCCCCCTCCCCTACCACTACCCCTTCTGTCCCCTTACACTTATGCCTTCTCCCTCCCTCCTCCCCCTCCCTCCTAACCCTCCTGTGCCTCCTCTTCTCATCCCCCACTCCTCCCTCGCTATAATGCGGTGACACACTCCTCCCCTCCTTCCCTTCTTTATGCCTACATCTCCTTCCATGTTCCCTTCTTTCTTCAATACCCTCCAGCGTCTGCAGGGACAATCTGCTCCCCCCGTGCCCCAGACGGGCCTCTCTCTCTGGGCCACTACCTCCCCTTGGTTCACCCCCCCTGTTCCTCTGATGGTAGCAGGCCTGGCGTCTGATGTATTCTTCAGCCCTCTGCTGGCCCAGGGTGTCCTGCGGGTCTAGAGGGGGCTCTCCGGGCCGGGTCTTGTTGGTGTTGTTGTTGCGGTTGTCCTGGGGGTTGACCACCAGCGGACGGTCCAGGTGGGTCTTCATGTCCCCCGCACGATGGGGGTACGACACCTGGGGAGGGAGGGGGTTAAGGATGGTAATGATGTTATCTTCTGAAACCGGATCAATAAGTTACTTTATATAGGCAAACAACAAGGGCAAAATCCTAACACGTGGACCTCAAGTTAAGATTCCTATGAAAACCCTATGTTTATTCTCTTCTAACTCAAATCCTTTCTCCTTTCCTGAGCCCGACTCCTAGAACCAGAGATGTGCAGAGTTTAGCAAACAGACTGCCATTTTGTCACCAAAGGTTCTAATTGTGGATGTAACTAGTGGGACATTTTTGGCACCAATAGCTATCAGTAATTTACCAAAGTTACCGGAATTGTCTGTAATTTTGGTAATTAACAGGTAAGCTATGACAATCTATGATAACTTTGGTCATTCAGACCTGAATAACGTAATAAAAAATGTATTCACATATTGTCCATAAGTTTCTAGTGGATAGACCATAATGGTTCAAGAGAAAAGAACCGAGTTAATGGAAAAAGCATTTCATCAACAACGGCGTTGTTTTCAATTTACTCTGCAACTCTTCCAACTGTTGACTTTTTTCACAACAGCCACCAGTTTTGCGGCAGAACATTTACAACGTTGAAATACTGACACAGTAAAATAAATAAAAGTCTTGCAAATGCCAAGAGTGAGCAAAGCTGTCATCAAGGCAAAGGGGGGCTACTTTGAAGAATCTCAATTATAAAATATATTTTGATTAGTTTAACACTTTTTTGGTTACTACATGATTCCATATGTGTTATTTCATAGTGTTGATGTCTTCACTATTATTGTACAATGTAGAAAATAGTAAAAATAAAGAAAAACCCTTGAATGAGTAGTTGTTCTATAACTTTTGACTGGTAGTGTATATATACACAGTATAAGTTTATCTGAGGCTCTATGGGTAACATTTACACTACAGTGTTGCTATTACTGTGTAATCAATCAGTACAGTACTACAATCTCAGTTACTATTTTTTACACTACATTTACACTGTAAGATTAGTTACTGTTGAAGTTACACTGTACTGACATGCATAAAAAAGGACTGTGAAGTGTCCCAGTTTTATTGTCTCTCTCACCTCTCCCTCCTCTTCTCCCCTGACCTTCCAGTGTTCTGTATCTCTCACCTCTCCCTCCTCTTCTCCCCTGACCTTCCAGTGTTCTGTGTCTCTCACCTCTCCGTCCTCTTCTCCCCTGACCTTCCAGTGTTCTGTGTCTCTCACCTCTCCGTCCTCTTCTCCCCTGACCTTCCAGTGTTCTGTATCTCTCACCTCTCCCTCCTCTTCTCCCCTGACCTTCCAGTGTTCTGTGTCTCTCACATCTCCCTCCTCTTCTCCCCTGACCTTCCAGTGTTCTGTATCTCTCACCTCTCCGTCCTCTTCTCCCCTGACCTTCCAGTGTTCTGTATCTCTCACCTCTCCCTCCTCTTCTCCCCTGACCTTCCAGTGTTCTGTATCTCTCACCTCTCCCTCATCTTCTCCCCTGATCTTCCAGTGTTCTGTATCTCTCACCTCTCCGTCCTCTTCTCCCCTGACCTTCCAGTGTTCTGTATCTCTCACCTCTCCCTCCCCCTCTCCTCTGACCTTCCAGTGTTCTGTGTCTCTCACCTCTCCCTCATCTTCTCCCCTGATCTTCCAGTGTTCTGTATCTCTCACCTCTCCCTCCTCTTCTCCCCTGACCTTCCAGTGTTCTGTGTCTCTCACCTCTCCCTCCCCCTCTCCCCTGACCTTCCAGTCCTCCGTGTCCATCTCGTTGTACAGAGCCTCTCTGCTGGTCATCAGGTTCTGTCTCCTTATCTCACTGGTCCTCTGTTCCCACACGGATTTACCACCAGCCTTATTATTCTTCTGCTGCTCCTTACTGTGGGGAGAGAAAAAAAGAAAGAAAATTAGGAAGAAAGAAAGAAAGAAAGAAAGAGAGAGAGGGAAGTGTAGAAGAAGAAGATACGGAGAGGAAGATAGGGATAAGAAAGAAGAGAGGAGAAGGGGATCAGTTGTGAATGTTGCTAGACGAGATAGAAGAGATAACTAGACGTTTTTTTCTCCCAGCCCCCCTAAGCGATGATGTCATAGACCCAACAGCAGACAGACAGCCAGTGAGAAGAGTCCTTGTAGCCCACATAGGAATACACTGCAGAGGTTGCTGTGATGATGATGATGATGATGATGGTGGTGAAGATGATTATGATGGAAGTGCCAAAACATCGACAGATACCTCAAATTAAGGTAGTTTTTACACATAAATTGTTTATTACAAGATTTTGTTGAATAAGCCTTTTTGTTTGTTGAATTTTCAACCACATTATTTTACCAACATTATATCAACAAAATCTCAAACAGTTTGTTTCAATGTATACAAACGATTCCCTTCTTGCGAGACAAAGACAGAGACGAAGACATAGCCATGGACTTTTGAGAAGGTAGGGGGTGAAATGTGTTACAGCCTTCAGCCCCCCCCCCTCAACTGCACCCCCACCCCCGGTCCCCTCCCAAATGACCCCTCCTGTACTTCCCCTCGAGTACCTCACTAACACCTCTTACCTCCAACGATTCAGATATTTCAGATCATTCTAGACGTGAATGATGACAAATCCTCATAGAAAAGAATGGTCAGTTTTCAATTCAAATATGACATTTCAATTCATCCTTTTGAATCTACTGAATTGAAACTGGAATTGACCCCAACAACCCCAGCTAGCCAGCTTATCACACCTACTAACAAAATGACAGCCAGCCAGAGGTGAACAAACAAACACCAAAACAAGGATCAGGAATTAGGATTGGCAAAACCCAAAAACGTTCCCAAAGTTCCCAGGTTTTCCAGAAACCCCAACTGGAATATTCCAACTGGAAATGTTCAAATATTTGTCTTTTTTTACCCCCGGGGGTTTTTAGAATGTTGCAACCCTAAATCATGAAACAGCACGGAAAGACAGACTGAAAGAACGACACTAACAAAAGAACGACACAAACTTTAAAAATAAAGGAAAAACAACATCAGAAAAGGATGAGGAAAGGATCACATGAAAAGTAAAAAATAACAAAGTAAAGTGTAAAATGAGATAAACGAGTAAATACCAGTCAAGCACATTCTCTGTGGCATCGATACGCTCAGTTTTTGTTACTGTCACTCTGAAGAGGAGACAAGGAGGGGAGGGAGCGACACATCCGACATAAAAACAACGCCGCCACAACCTTCCTCCCACCACTTCTACCGTACACAACGTTTATATACAACCTTCTCACAACATTTCCTTTTTTTTCTTTCTGTCCACAACGTTTCCACAACGTTGAGAAGAGTGAGTGTGCTCAGAGTGTTGTTAGTGTCATGAGAAATAGGGGTGTTAGGAAGGTGAATCGGATAAAAACAATGTCCTCCCTCCACCTCTACTATATACAACATTCGCAAGAGTGAAAGAGTGAGTCCTGGCAGTTAGTGTAAGAAGATGTGGTAAACCTTCTCAGAACATTTACAGAACCTTCAGACAACCTTTAGACAACGTTTAGAAGAGTGAGTTAGTGTGTTTGTGTAGGAAGAAGGGGGGGTTGGTTTGGAGGAGGGTTGGTTACCGATAGGTGGCGTGTATAAAAACAGCGTTGCTACAACCTTCCCATGTTTAAATAACCTTTAAACTAGGGTTGTCATGATACCAGTCTCACAAGAAAACAAAACATAAAGCCACTTCAAACCAAATTACATTTTATTAGTCACATGCGCCGAATACAACAGTGAAATGCTTACTTACAAGCCCCTAACCAACAATGCAGTTCAAAAAATATGAATAAGAAATAAAAGTTACAAGTAGTTGAAGAGCAGTGTGCAGGGGCACTGGTTAGTCAAGGTAATTTTTTATTTATTTAACTAGGCAAGTCAGTTAAGAACAAATGCTTATTTTCAATGACGTCCTAGGAACAGTGGGTTAACTGCCTTGTTCAGGGGCAGAATCCCCAGCTCGGTGATTAGATCTTGCAACCTTTCGGTTACAAATCCAACGCTCTAACCACTAGGCTACCTGCCGCCCCATATGTACATGTAGGTAGAGTGACTATACATAGATAATAACAGAGAGTAGCAGCAGCAATGCAAATAGTCTGGGTAGACATTTGATTAGATGTTCAGGAGTCTTATGGATTGGGGGTAGAAGCTGCTTAGAAGCCTCTTGGACCTAGACTTGGCACTCCGGTACCGCTTGCCATGCGGTACCGCTTGCCATGCGGTAGCAGAGAGAACAGTCTATGACTAGGGTGGCTGGAGTCTTTGACAAATTTTAGGGCCTCCCTCTGACACCGCCTGGTATATAGATCCTGGATGGCAGGAAGCTTGGCCCCAGTGACGTACTGGGCCGTAAACACTACCCTCTGTAGTGCCTTGCGGTCAAAGGCCGAGCAGTTGCCATACCAGGCAGTGATGCAACCAGTCAGGATGCTCTCGATGGTGCAGCTGTAGAACCGTTTGAGCATCTGAGGACCCATGCCAAATCTTTTCGGTCTTTAGAGGGGGAATAGGTTTTGTCGTGCCCTCTTCACGACTGTCTTGGTGTGCTTGGACCATGTTCGTTTGTTGGTGATGTGGACACCAAGGAACTTGAAGCTCTCAATCTGCTCCACCTCAGCCCCGTCAATGACAATTGGGCATGCTCAGTCCTCCATTCCTGTAGTCCACAATCATCTCCTTTGTCTTGATCACGTTGAGGGAGAGGTTGTTGTCCTGGCACCACACGGCCAGGTCTCTGACCTCTATGCTGTCTCATCGTTGTCGGTGATCAGGCCTACCACTGTTGTGCATCTGCGGCCCCTGTGTTGAGGATCAGTGTGGCAGATGTGTTGTTGCCTACTCTTACCATCTTGGGCCGGCCCGTCAGGAAGTCCAGGATCCAGTTGCAGAGGAAGGTGTTCAGTTCCAGGGTCCTTAGCTTAGTGATGAGCTTCGTGGGCACTATGGTGTTGAACGCTAAGCTGTAGTCAATGAATAGCATTCTCACATAGGTGTTCCTTTTGTCTAGGTGGGAAAGGGCAGTGTGGAGTGAAATAGATATTGCATAATCTCTGGATCTGTTAGGGCGGTATGCACATTGGAGTAGGTTTAGACTGTCTGGGATTATGTTGTTGATGTGAGCCATGACCAGCTTTTCAAAGCACTTCATGGCTACAGAGTGCTACGGTCAAAGGCCGAGCAGTTGCCATACCAGGCAGTGATGCAACCAGTCAGGATGCTCTCGATGGTGCAGCTGTAGAACCGTTTGAGCATCTGAGGACCCATGCCATTTAGTAGTCATTTAGGCAGGTTACCTTAGTGTTCTTGGGCACAGGGGCTATGGTGGTCTGCTTAAAATATGTTGGTATTATAGACTCGGACAGGGAGAGGTTGAAAATTTCAGTAAAGACACTTGCCAGTTGGTCAGCGCATGCTCGCAGTACACATCCTGGTAATCCGTCTGGCCCTGCAGCCTTGTGAATGTTGACCTGTTTAAAGGTCTTACTTACGGCTGCGGGGGGCATGATCACACAGTCGTCCAGAACAGCTGGTGCTCTCATGCATGTTTCAGTGTTATTTCCCTCGAAGCAAGCATAGAAGTAGTCTGGTAGGACAGCTCTAGGCTGTGCTTCCCTTTGTAGTCTGTAATGGTTTTCAAGCATTGCCACATCCGACGAGCGTCGGAGCCAGTGTAGTATGATTCGATCTTAGTCCTGTATTGACACTTTGCTTATTTGATGGTTCGTCGGAGGAATTCTAATAAGCTTCCGGGTTAGAGTCCCGCTCCTTGAAAGCGGCAGCTTTAGCCTTTAGCTAAGTACGGATGTTGCCTGTAATCTATGGCTTCTGGTTGTGGTATGTACGTACGGACACTGTGGAGATGACGTCATCGATGCACTTATTGAGGAAGCCAGTGACTGATGTGGTGTACTCCTCAATGCCATTGGAGGAATCCCAGAACATATTCCAGTCTGTGCTAGCAAAACAGTCCTGTAGTTTAGCATCTGCTTCATCTGACCACTTTGTTATTGACTGAGTCACTGGTGCTTTCTGCTTACATTTTTGCTCGTAAGCAGGAATCAGGAGGATGGAATTATGGTCAGATTTGCCAAATGGAGGGAGAGGGAGAGCTTTGTACGCGTCTCTCTGTGTGGAGTAAAGGCGGTCTAGAGTTGTTTTCCCTCTGGTTGCACATTTAACATGCGGATAGAAATGAGGTAAAACAAATGTAAGTTTCTCATGCTGGAAACAAACAGCCTTACGATGTCACCCAGAGTCACATGTTTCTATTTCAAGCTATAGCACACTACATTTTACAGGACCAAAGAGTTTAGTCTGCTTTCTGTTTTCCTTCCTGCCATGGAAAATCAGGTGTCGTAGTATTGCGATACTGGTCCTACGACAACATTTAGAAGAGTGTTTGGAGGGGGTTAGTTGTTGGAGTAATGTGTTTGTGCCTCTGTTTAAATCATCACCACAAAGTTAAAGGCATTAGCATCTGATATATGGGACCTTGAATGTGTGTCTATGGCTGCATTTACACAGGCAGCCCAAGTCTAATCTTTTGCCCAAAAGAGCTGATCTGATTGGTCAAAAGATCAGAATTGGGCTGCCTGTGTAAATGCAGCCTGTCATATTGTGTAACATGAAGTCTTGATAAACAGTATCTTAATACAGTATTGTTCATGTATAGCAGGGAAATGTACACACACTCTCGCTCCTCCGTCCCATCCCCTACGTCCTCTAAGACATGACTAAACCTATTGTTCTCCGGGTAAAAAAACACTAAGACAGGCGCAGAGCACCGGGTAAGGACTTTTTATAAAGGCCTGGAGGGGCTTATGTAAAATCTGCTTCTCCTTGCAGAAACAGCAGACAATGGAACACACACACACACAAAAGGGCACATCAAACATTTCAAAGGGCCACAGAATTTCAGTAGAAACTATTTCCTTTTCCTGTCACTGTCTTTGATGATAAGAAGATGCCATTCTTCTGGCTGTAGTCTGTCTTTGCCCGCTAGCGTTGCCGCGTAGCCACTTAGCTCGTTTCCATTGACTCTGAATGGAATTAGGGTGGAATTACGTTTTAGTGCACTCACTCACTGTCAAATTTGATGATGCTTCGTACGTTTTTTTTATGGGACCTTGCCACTCCTCGAAGCTCAAACTAGTATATTTAACTATGCTTCCTTCTCATAACTAGTATAGTGTATTTAACCTCCTTCTCATAATTACTGAAGTGTATTTAACCTTGTACCTCTCTTGATGATGACTGTGATTAAAGTTGAAGAAGCCTAGGTCAGTGGCTACGGAGATTTAGGTCGAGTGGGAGATGGAGTGAGCGTCAGATTGAGTCTTGAAGTGTGTGTTGGTCGGATTGAGTAGAGTGTTGGAGTGTACATTAGACTGAGTACTGATGTACTGTGTGTGTGTGTGTGTGTGTGTGTGTGTGTGTGTGTGTGTGTGTGTGTGTGTGTGTGTGTGTGTGTGTGTGTATGTGTTTCCAGTGTATCAGTATATTTGCTTTCATATGTGACACAACTGAAATAACCACAGATCTATCAACAGACAGATAAGATATAATATAGATAGAATATAGATAGAATATGGATAGATAGATAGATGTATATAATATAGATAGAATATAGACAGATAGAATATAGATAGATAGATGATAAAGTATAGATATATAGATAGATAGATAGAATATAGATAGATGGATAGAATATAGATAGATAGAATATAGATAGATAGATAGATAGATGTATATAATATAGATAGAATATAGACAGATAGAATATAGATAGATAGATGATAAAGTATAGATATATAGATAGATAGATAGAATATAGATAGATAGATAGATAGATACAGTGCATTCAAAAAGTATTCAGACCCCTTCACTTTTTCCACATTTTGTTACATTACAGCCATTTTGCAAATGTATAAAAAAAACGCAAATATCACATTTACATAAGTATTCAGACCCTTTACTCAGTACTTTGTTGAAGCACCTTTGGCAACGATTACAGCCTTGAGTCTTCTTGGGAATGACGTTTGGGTCTTCTTGGGAATTAAGTTTGGCACACCTGTATTTGGGGAGTTTCTCCCATTAATCTCTGCAGATCCCCTCAAGCTGCACCGCTATTTTCAGGTCTCTCCAGAGATGTTCGATCGGGTTCAAGTCCGGGCTCTGGCTGGGCCACTCAAGGACATTCAGAGACTTGTCCTGAAGCCACTCCTGCGTGTGCTTAGGGTCGTTGTGCTGTTGGAAGGTGAAACTTCGCCCCAGTCTGAGGTCCTGAGCCCCCTGGAGCAGATTTTCATCAAGGATCTCTCTGTAATTTGCTCCGTTCATCTTTCCCTCGATCCTGACTAGTCTCCCATGCTTCACCGTGGGGATGGTGCCAAGTTTCCTCCAGACGTGGCGCTTGGCATTGAGGCCAAAGAGTTCAATCTTGGTTTCATCAGACCAGAGAATCTTGTTTGCCATGGTCTGAGAGTCCTTTAGGTGCATTTTGGCAAACTCCAAGCGGGCTGTCATGTGTCTTTTACTGAGGATTGGCTTCCATCTGGCCACTCTACCATGAAGGCCTGATTGGTAGAGTGCTGCAGAGATGGTTGTCCTTCTGGAAAGTTCTCCCATCTCCACAGAGGAACTCTGGAGCTCTGTCAGAGTGAACATCGGGTTCTTGGTCACCTCCCTGACCAAGGCCCTTCTCCTCCGATCGCTCAGTTTGGCCGGGAGGCCAGCTCTAGGAAGAGTCTTGGTGGTTCTAAACTTCTTCCATTTAAGAATGATGGAGGCCACTGTGTTCTTGGGGACCTTCAATGCTGCAGAAATTGTTTGCTACCCTTCCCCAGATCTGTGCCTCGACACAGTCCTGTCTCGGAGCTCTACGGAAGATTCCTTTGACCTCACGGCTTGCTTTTTTTTGCTCTGACATGCACTGTGGGACCTTATATAGACAGGTGTGCACCTTTCCATATCATGTCCAATCAATTGAATTTACCACAGGTGGACTCCAATCAAGTTGTAGAAACATCAAGGATGATCAATGGAAACAAGATGCACCTGATCTCAATTTCGAGTCTCATAGCAAAGGGTCTGAATACTTATGTAAATAAGGTATTTACATTCTAAAAACCTGTTTTCGCTTGTCATTATGGGCTGTTGTGTGTAGATTGATGAGGATTATTTTTTTTAAATCCATTTTAGAACAGGGCTGTAATGTAAGAAATGGGATCTGAATACTTTCCGAATGCACTGTAGACAGACAGACAGACAGACAGACAGACAGACAGACAGACAGACAGACAGACAGACAGACAGACAGACAGACAGACAGACAGACAGACAGACAGACAGACAGACAGACAGACAGACAGACAGACAGACAGACAGACAGATAGATAGATAGATAGATAGATAGATAGATAGATAGATAGATAGATAGATAGATAGATATAGGTAGATAGATAGATAGATAGATAGATAGATAGATAGATAGATGTGTACTCTACTCACGCAGCGATGGAGAGGTTAGCGGCAGACAGAGGACTAACTTCAGCCACCTCCTTGGCCTTCTGCAGGGTTGTCTTGGCATTAGCTGCCTCTTCTTGCTCCTCCTCATCCTGGAGGGAGGGAGGGAGGGAGGGAGGGAGGGAGGGAGGGAGGGAGGGAGGGAGGGAAAGATGGGAGAGAAATAAATAGAGAGAGATAAAGTGAGAGAGAGAGAGAGAGAGAGAGAGAGAGAGAGAGAGAGAGAGAGAGAGAGAGAGAGAAATATATATATATAGAGAGAGAGAGAGAGAGAGAGAGAGAGAGAGAGAGAGAGAGAGAGAAAGAGCGAGAAAGATAAAGAAAGTGAGAGAGAGAAAGCGAGAAGAAAAGAAAGAGCGAGAGAGAGAAAGAGAGAGACAGAAAGAGAGAGAGAGAGAAAGAGAGAGAAAGAGCGAGAGAGAGAAAGAGCGAGAGAGAGAAAGAGCGAGAGAGAGAAAGAGAAAGAGAGAGCATTAGCCATATGAAATAGACCTTATTCAGTCTGTGTGTTCTATCTTTGACAGCTAGTGGGGTGTCGAACATTGGTCAATTAACAATGTCTGAATAAGGTCTATCGCCTGGTCCAGTCAGTGGTAGGCAGGCTCAGTAGAAGTGTAAAACAGTACAGTATAATTCACAAAATTCCCTAGTTTTCCAGAAATCCTTGTTGAAAGTTCCTGGAATTAGGAGAGCATAAGCAGGAAATCCAGGAATCCTGGAAAACCCTGGGAATTTGGGGAAAGTTACCAGAATTGTGCAACTAGGATCAGCTTGCCACCCCCAAATCCTAACCTTAACGTTATTGGGGAAAACGCAAAACTGACCCAAGATCAGCATAGAGTATAAGGATAACTTCACCCATACAGTCATAGCCAGGTTATGTACAGTTATAGCCAGGTTATGTACAGTCATAGCCAGGTTATGTACAGTCATAGCCAGGATATGTACAGTTATAGCCAGGTTATGTACAGTCATAGCCAGGATATGTACAGTCATAGCCAGGTTATGTACAGTCATAGCCAGGTTATGTACAGTCATAGCCAGGATATGTACAGTTATAGCCAGGTTATGTACAGTCATAGCCAGGATATGTACAGTCATAGCCAGGTTATGTACAGTTATAGCCAGGTTATGTACAGTCATAGCCAGGATATGTACAGTCATAGCCAGGATATGTACAGTCATAGCCAGGTTATGTACAGTTATAGCCAGGTTATGTACAGTTATAGCCAGGTTATGTACAGTTATAGAAAGGTTATAACCGGGTGAGGTAAAGTAAGGTATAAT
>NC_092159.1:12583113-12603113 GCF_045791955.1 Oncorhynchus clarkii lewisi
GTAGTTGGACCCATCCTGTAGACCACCTCGGCCAAACGGGTCTCCTAGAAGAAGATGAAGAGTTATAGATCTGTCATTCGCCTTGAAAACAACGTTTGATAAGCGGTAGAGCCATTCTATCTGTGCTATTTCTATGCTTACTATTTTTACTTTGGATTTTGTTTGTCATACAGTTGAAGTCGGAAGTTTACATACACGTAGGTTGGAGTCATTAAAACTCATTTCTCAACCACTACACAAATTTCTTGTTAACAAACTATAGTTTTGGCAAGTCAGTTAAGACATCTACTTTGTGCATATAGTAGTAGTATAGTAGTAATATAGTAGTAATATACTGGTGGTATAGTAGTAGTATAGTAGTAATATAGCAGTAGTATACTGGTGGTATAGTAGTAGTATAGTAGTAATATAGTAGTAATATACTGGTGGTATAGTAGTAGTATAGTAGTAATATAGTAGTAATATACTAGTGGTATAGTAGTAGTATAGTAGTAATATAGCAGTAGTACCCTAGTGGTATAGTAGTAGTATAGTAGTAATATATTAGTCGTATACTGGTGGTATAGTAGTAGTATAGTAGTAATATAGCAGTAGTACCCTAGTGGTATAGTAGTAGTATAGTAGTAATATAGCAGTAGTATACTGGTGGTATAGTAGTAGTATAGTAGTAATATAGCAGTAGTATACTGATGGTATAGTAGTAGTATAGTAGTAATATAGCAGTAGTACCCTAGTGGTATAGTAGTAGTATAGTAGTAATATAGCAGTAGTATACTGGTGGTATAGTAGTAGTATAGTAGTAATATAGCAGTAGTACCCTAGTGGTATAGTAGTAGTATAGTAGTAATATAGCAGTAGTATACTGGTGGTATAGTAGTAGTATAGTAGTAATATATCAGTAGTATACTGGTGGTATAGTAGTAGTTTAGTAGTAATATATTAGTAGTATATTGGTAGTATAGTAGTAGTATAGTAGTAATATATTAATAGTAGTCGGGTGGTATAGTAGTAATATAGTAGTAGTATACTGGTAGTATAGTTGACCCAAGTTAAACAATTTAAAGGCAATGCTACCAAATACTAATTGAGTGTATGTAAACCTCTGACCCACCAGGAATGTGATGAAAGAAATAAAAACTGAATTAAATCATTCTCTCTACTATTATTCTGACATTTCACATTCAAAAAATAAAGTGGTGATCCTAACTGACCTAAAACTCTCCTTTTTGCTAGGATTAAATGTCAGGAAATGTGAAAAACAGAGTTTAAATGTATTTGTATCAAGTTCATTGAACTTTAGCCCAGCTTTTTTAGTTAAGTTGGAACAACATTTGTGCCAACTTGTCTCGTTGATTTTTGTCCAACTTTAAATGTGAAGTTTACACTTCTACAAAAAGTTGAGTGAACTCAAAAAACTCTATGGAACTAGTTACTAGTTGGGCCACCTTGATTTAACATTTTTATTATTTCAATGTTTTATGAATATCGCTAGCAGCAACAGAATAAACACATTTTGAATTCCATGCCTACAGTAAGAAAATATTAGAATATCTTCTTTCTAATTTCTCAACTCCTAACATTGAGTAAATGACACTCACTGGAGTCTGACATAGACTTTAAAATAGCACCCGCACACAGCCAAGTGGCGCTGACTGATGCTAAAAGCTTGACTTGACTTGAACATACATTTTTGCCAACACTTTGCTAACTTTTGTTTAACCAGCTAAACAGCTGCTTTTAGTGAAAACATGTTTGGAGTTACCTTTCTAGCCAATAGCCTATGTTACAGTTTACACTTCCTCCAATTATAATGTGGGGAGGTCAAAATAATGAAAAGATCTACCAAATCTATTATATATTCAAATGTTGATTAGTTCTCCTTGCCATAATCGTTCACCTGATAAGAAAATACATGATACATGTATTTTTGCTAACGTATGATGGGGGTCCCTGGGTCGCCAGTTGCCTGGGAGGGGGCGCCTGAGCAAGAAAAGGTTGAAGATCCCTGTTTTACACTGTAATGCTTCTTCATGATATTATTATGAAGTTATAAATAACTGTGTAATAAAAACCATTAGCTCCACCATCTTCCCCCTCTTCTGGATTCAGCAGCTCTTTCTTGTTCTTGGTCTTGACGGTACCTGGAGGATATAGAAAGATAGAATGTTCCAATCTCTCTCTCTCTGACACACTCATTCTCTCTCTCTGCATCACAAACAAGGTTTCCATCCAACCGTTTTATGGCCTGATGGAAACCGAACATTCTTCGCCAAACTTTCCAAATGTCGACAAAAGAAAATACGCAAGACGAGGTGGGATCTTTTTGTGTCAGTAAAATGAATTATGCGAGAAATGGTGGCGGAAACCCTTTTATGCGCAAATATTGATACAATAACCATCATATCGTAAACTTGGGAGTCCCGCGATGACATGCTGTGTGGTCCTCCCACTACGACTCGTCAGGAAAGCACACAGTTTATTAGGCTCCAGATGGAAAGACAATGTTGTGAAAGTCACAGGAGGTTGGTAGCACCTTCATTAGGGAGGACGGGCTCGTTTTAGTGACTGGAGCGGAATTCGTGGAATGGTAACAAATACATCAAACACATGGTTTCCATGGTTTCCATTGCCATTCCATCTCCTCCTTTCCGGCCATTATTATGAGCCGTTCTGTGGTGAAAGTGCAACGTGATGAGCTTGATGTTCCTTTCCAATAAATATTGAGGGTCTTATTCTGGGGACATGATAATCGATGCTTGGCTGCCATTTGACAAATAAAAATAATCTTCCTCCGTTTTACGGGCTCCCAACCAACTGTGCTATTTAGGTTGTTTTTTCGTGTAACTCATTTGGTACATAACGTTGCTGCTACCGTCTCTTATGACCGAAAAGAGCTTCTGGACATCAGAACAGAGTATTACTCACGTCGAACTGGACAAATCCCCATCATCAGCGTGAAGAAAAGATGGAGGAAAAGGGGGAGGGCTGGGCGCCTTGTAAGAATTCACAGACTAGTAGGTAAACCACCACTACCCTCCGTGTTATTGGCCAACGTCATTGGAAAACAAACTGTACGCTCTACGATTAAGACTTTCCTACCAACGAGACATTAAAAACTGTCATATCTTATGTTTCACCGAGACTTGGCTGAACAAAGACAAGGATAATATAGAGCTGGCTGGCTTCTCAGTGTTTTGGCAGGACAGAGCAGCTACGTCTGGCAAGACGAGGGGCAGGGGTGTGTGTCTATTTGCCAATAACTGCTGGTGCGCGATGTCTAATATTAAAGAAGTCTCAAGGTATTGCTCGCCTTAGGTTGAATACCTCATGATAAGCTGTAGACCACACTATCTACCAAGAGATTTCTCATCTATATTATTCATATCCGTCTATTTACCACCATAAACCGATGCGATGCTGTAGTGGAGTGGGTCGAGAGTTCCTTGGTGTCCACATCACCAACAAACTAACATGGTCCAAACACACCAAAGAGGCACGACAACACATTTTCCCCCTCAGGAGAAAAGACTTGGCATGGGTCTCCAGATCCTCAAAACGTTCTACAGCTCCACCATCGTGAACACTGGTTGCATCACCGCCTGGTATGGCAACTGCTCGGCATCTGACCGTAAGGAGCTACAGAGGGTAGTGTGTACGGCCCAGTACATCACTGGGGCCAAGCTTCCTGACATCCAGGACCTCTATACTAGGCAGTGTCAGAGGAAAGCCCCCAAAATTGTCAAAGACTCCAGCCACCCTAGTCAAAGACTGTTCTCTCTTCTAGCGCACGGCAAGCGGTACCGGAGCACCAAGTCTGGGACCAAAAGGCTCCTTAACAGCTTCTACCCCCAAGCCATAAGACTGCTGAACAGCTAATCAAGTGGCTACCCAGACTATTTACATTGAACCCCCCCCCCCCCCCTTGTTTTTACACTGCTGCTACTCTCTGTTTATTATTATTATGCATAGTCACATTACAAATGACCTGGACTAACCTGTACCCCCGCACGTTGACTCTCAACCAACATGATTCTCTCATACACTTTCTGTCTCTCTCTCAACCAACATGATTCTCTCATACACTTTCTGTCTGTCTCTCAACCAACATGATTCTCTCATACACTTTCTGTCTCTCTCTCAACCAACATGATTCTCTCATACACTTTCTGTCTCTCTCTCAGCCAACATGATTCTCTCATACACTTTCTGTCTCTCTCTCAACCAACATGATTCTCTCATACACTTTCTGTCTCTCTCTCAACCAACATGATTCTCTCATACACTTTCTGTCTCTCTCTCAACCAACATGATTCTCTCACACACTTTCTGTCTCTCTCTCAACCAACATGATTCTCTCATACACTTTCTGTCTCTCTCTCAACCAACATGATTCTCTCATACACTTTCTGTCTCTCTCTCAACCAACATGATTCTCTCATACACTTTCTGTCTCTCTCTCAACCAACATGATTCTCTCATACACTTTCTGTCTCTCTCTCAACCACCATGATTCTCTCATACACTTTCTGTCTCTCTCTCAACCAACATGATTCTCTCATACACTTTCTGTCTCTCTCTCAACCAACATGATTCTCTCATACACTTTCTGTCTCTCTCTCAACCAACATGATTCTCTCATACACTTTCTGTCTCTCTCTCAACCAACATGATTCTCTCATACACTTTCTGTCTCTCTCTCAACCAACATGATTCTCTCATACACTTTCTGTCTCTCTCTCAACCAACATGATTCTCTCATACACTTTCTGTCTCTCTCTCAACCACCATGATTCTCTCATACACTTTCTGTCTCTCTCTCAACCAACATGATTCTCTCATACACTTTCTGTCTCTCTCTCAACCAACATGATTCTCTCATACACTTTCTGTCTCTCTCTCAACCAACATGATTCTCTCATACACTTTCTGTCTCTCTCTCAACCAACATTATTCTCTCATACACTTTCTGTCTGTCTCTCAACCAACATGATTCTCTCATACTCTTTCTGTCTTTGACTCATTTCTCTCTTCTCTTCCCCCCACCCCCCACTCTGACTGATGTAGACTGAAGTAGCTTTACCGGTAAAAATGGTACCATCCTCATTCAGAAGGACCTCCTCTGTAGAAACACAATAACACATGGTCAACAACAACACATCATGTCAGTTGTCAGTTTGTAAAGAGTTAAAGAGCAATAGCTTTAAGAACAGAGTTACAGTTTGTGTTTGTGTAAAGGAAGTGAGTGTGTGTGTGTGTTTTTACTTACCTGCTTTACAGATCCATTCTAGATATCCGTTTAGCTCTCTCTCTATTTGCTGCTGGCGTCTCAATTTGAGGAACTCTGCACGGTTCTCTACTCGCTCTCTCTCTTTGGCAAACTCTCTGTAGGGGTTGTGCACACACTCACAATCACTTACTGGTAACACACTATATCTAGTACACACACTAGGGTCACACACTCACACATATCCATGTGCGCGCACACACACACACACACACACACACACACACACACACACACACACACACACACACACACACACACACACACACACACACACACACACACACACACACACACACACACACACACACACACACACACACACACACACACACACACACACACAGCAGGCAAAATACTCTGTCTAAATCTCTAGTCACATGTGAATGAATAGCGCTCCCCTTTTCTGAAGAGTTCGATAAATTGGCATCCATGGATTACCACGCTCTCCCCAGACTTCCTGGCGCACAGGCGCAATAAAAGCATGTGTGTGTGTCTCTACTGTGTGTGCGTGTGTGTCTCTACTGTGTGTGTGTCTCTACTGTGTGTGTGTGTGTCTCTACTGTGTGTGTGTGTGTCTCTACTGTGTGTGTGTGTGTCTCTACTGTGTGTGTCTGTGTTTCTACTGTGTGTGCGTGTCTCTACTGTGTGTGTGTGTGTGTGTGTCTCTACTGTGTGTGTGTCTCTACTGTGTGTGTGTATGTGTGTTTCTCTACTGTGTGTGTGTGTGTCTCTACTGTGTGTGTGTGTGTGTCTCTACTGTGTGTGCATGTCTCTACTGTGTGTGCGTGTCTCTACTGTGTGTGTGTGTGTCTCTACTGTGTGTGTGTGTCTCTACTGTGTGTGTGTGTCTCTACTGTGTGTGTGTCTCTACTGTGTGTGTGTGTGTCTCTACTGTGTGTGTGTCTCTACTGTGTGTGTGTGTGTCTCTACTGTGTGTGCGTGTCTCTACTATGTGTGTGTGTCTCTACTGTGTGTGTGTGTCTCTACTGTGTGTGTGTGTCTCTACTGTGTGTGTGTGTCTCTACTGTGTGTGTGTGTCTTCCCGTCCGCTGAGTGTCAGTGGATTTGGGGCGAACCCAGATTAGCAGAGTTCAGTCAGTGTGAGGGGATTGAGGGGTGAGCTCCGTTGAAAATGCCTGTCAGATGAGCAGGTTAACCAACACACAGACTCCTCTCGAAGAAACGCCTGATAATCACGTCATCATAATGGAATAATTGAATAACATCGCCCTGAGCTCAGCTGAATAGGGTTGATGTTACAGATTTAGGATTAGTGTTAAAATACTCTTAGGATCACTCTTTGAAAAACGTCAATCTAGGAGTTGTGAAGTCGTGTTTATATGTGTTAAAGACCCTTCTATACACTTAGGATATCTGTCAGGATAAGTGTTTAACACTGTTATAGATGTAGTATACCGGTTTAATACTTCTCTGTTACAGAGTTAGGATATTTCTTAAAGAATCTCAGAATAACTCTTAAAGACTATTGGGATAATTCTTAAAGACTCTCTGGATAATTCTTAAAGACTATTGGGATAACTCTTAAAGACTATTGGGATAATTCTTATAGACTCTTTGGATAATTCTTAAAGAATCTCAGAATAATTCTTAAAGACTCTCAGGATAATTCTTAAACACTATTGGGATAACTCTTAAAGACTCTCAGGATAATTCTTAAGGACTATTGGGAAAACTCTTAAAGAATCTCAGGATAATTCTTAAGGACTATTGGGAAAACTCTTAAAGACTCTCAGGATAATTCTTAAAGACTATTGGGATAACTTTTAAAGAATCTCAGGATAATTCTTAAAGACTATTGGGATAACTCTTAAAGACTCTCAGGATAATTCTTAAAGACTATTGGGATAACTCTTAAAGACTCTCAGGATAATTCTTAAAGACTATTGGGATAACTCTTAAAGACTCTCAGGATAATTCTTAAAGACTATTGGGATAACTCTTAAAGACTCTCAGGATAATTCTTAAAGACTATTGGGATAACTTTTAAAGAATCTCAGGATAATTCTTAAAGACTATTGGGATAACTCTTAAAGACTCTTAATTCTTAAAGACTATTGGGATAACTCTTAAAAACTCTCAGGATAATTCTTAAAGACTATTGGGATAACTCTTAAGGATAATTCTTAAAGACTATTGGGATAACTCTTAAAGACTCTCAGGATAATTCTTAAAGACTATTGGGATAACTCTTAAAGACTCAGGATAATTTTTAAAGACTTCTTAAAGATATTCTAAGCCCTGTCTAAGCCGTGTAGTGGGTTCTACTAAACTATATGGAATTGTTTTAAGAAGGTCATACCAAGGATCATTTAGCTATTTGATTTTCAATTGTAAGACCCCTTGAAATATCAACAAAATCTATAATACAATTATTTGATACACAATTATTTTTGGCCTTACAGCTTAAACTGGTGGACTCTTAGGATAACTCTTAAAGACTCTTAGGATAACTCTTAAAGACTCTTAGGATAACTCTTAAAGACTCTGTAGGATAACTCTTAAAGACTCAGGATAACTCTTAAAGACTCTTAGGATAACTCTTAAAGACTCTTAGGATAACTCTTAAAGACTCTTAGGATAACTCTTAAAGACTCTTAGGATAACTCTTAAAGACTCTTAGGATAACTCTTAAAGACTCTTAGGATAACTGGAAAACCGTCAATCTAGGACCTGAGAGACTGTGTTTAGAGAGGGGTGGAGGAGGGAGTATTGAGGAAGGAAAGTTGTGAATGGATCAGTTAAACACGCACGCACGCACACAC
Organism: Oncorhynchus clarkii lewisi; assembly: GCF_045791955.1. Lineage (NCBI taxonomy): Eukaryota > Metazoa > Chordata > Actinopteri > Salmoniformes > Salmonidae > Oncorhynchus > Oncorhynchus clarkii. The sequence continues at coordinate 12,591,184 of NC_092159.1, forward strand.
ACACACACACACACACACACACACACACACACACACACACACACACACACACACACACACACACACACACACACACACACACACACACACACACACACACACACACACACACACACACACACACACACACACAGGTGTGCATATGTACGTACCCTGAGAGGACGCCCAGCACCAGATTTAACATGAAGAAGGACCCGATGATGATGAGGGGGATGTAGTACATCCAGTTCCAGGCACTTCCCTCTACATTATTACTCTGGTGAGACAGACAGACATCATTACTCTGGTGAGACAGACAGACATCATTACTCTGGTGAGACAGACAGACATCATTACTCTGGTGAGACAGACAGACATCATTACTCTGGAGAGACAGACAGACATCATTACTCTGGAGAGACAGACAGACACCATTACTCTGGAGAGACAGACAGACACCATTACTCTGGAGAGACAGACAGACATCATTACTCTGGAGAGACAGGCGGATAGACAGACAGAGATCATTACTCTGGAGAGACAGACAGACATCATTACTCTGGAGAGACAGACAGACAGACAGACATTGTCTGACTAACCTCGTGTCTGTCTGTCTGACTAACCTCATGTCTGTCTGACAGACAGGAAGTTAGTCAGACAGATAGACATACAGAAGGTTAGTCAGTAAGACAGAGAGATAGACAGACAGGAAGTTAGTCAGACAGACAGACATACAGACAGGAGGTTAGTCAGACAGACAGACAGACAGACAGACAGACAGACAGACAGGTTAATCAGACAGACAGACAAACAGACAGGTTAGTCAGACGGACAGACAGACAGACAGACAGACAGACAGACAGACAGACAGACAGACAGACAGGACGTTAGTCAGACAGACAGACAGACAGATCAAACAGAGCTGAAAAATGTATTAAACTTGCATCTAAAAATGGTTCCATTCCACAAATACCAGTCCTGCCCATTTCCATACTTCTTACATCACACTAGCGTGTGTTTTCCCAAACATTTGGAAGGAATGGAATAGAATATGATGTGGACTGTGTGTTGCCAATGAATAATACATTGTGTGGAAATGTTTTATATTACATTAGCAGATCATGTTCCCTGTGCTGTACATTTATACAAGGATTAGTATTTACAATGAATTCCCTTACAGCATAACATGTCGACCCATCCCTCCATGGTGATATACTGGAAGGACGGGGAGGACAGCGAACACACACACACACTTCAACCCCCCCCCACACACACACACTTCAATCCCCCCAAACACGCACACACACATATTCCATCTCCCCACACACACACACGCACACACACACACACACTTCAACCCCCCCAAATACACACACACACACACACACACACACACACACACACACACACACACACACACACACACACACACACACACACACACACACACAGTCCATCTCCCCACACACACACACACACACACACACACACACACACAACCCCCCCAAATACACACACACACACACACACACACACACACACAGTCCATCTCCCCACACACACACACACTTCAACCCCCCCAAACACACACACACAGTCCATCTCCCCACACACACACTTCCACCCCACACACAGCTCTGTATACTCACATAGTATAACATATCGGTCCAACCCTCCATGGTGATACATTGGAATACAGTGAGGACAGCAAAGAGAATGTTGTCGAATTGGGTGATCCCATAGTTGGGCCCCAGCCAATAGCCTTTACACGTGGTCCCATTAGGACACAATCTGGACGGTAACTCTGTACCGCATGGCAACTCATCATAAATCTCATCTATAGAGGAGAGGGAAAGAGAGGGAGGGGAGAGAGGGGAGGGGGAGAGAGAAGAAGGGGAGCGAGAGAGAAGGGGGAAAAGTGAGGGAGAGAGAGATGAGATTGATTAGAGTTGAAATCAGCATAAGAAAACAGCGAAGTGGAGGTCCAGTAAAATCATTTAAGGGATACGAGATGGGCTGTGTCTCAATGTCATCCTTGTACTGTCTGGGGCTAGGGGTTGAGTTGGGACTGGGCCCTTTGGGTCTAGGGGTTGAGTTGGGACTGGGCCCTTTGGGTCTAGGGGTTGAGTTGGGACTGGGCCCTTTGGGTCTAGGGGTTGAGTTGGGACTGGGCCTGTGGGTCTAGGGGGTGAGTTGGGACTGGGCCTGTGGGTCTATGGGTTGAGTTGGGACTGGGCCCTTTGGGTCTAGGGAAGAGTCTAGGGGTAGGGATTGAGTTGAGACTGGGCCCTTTGGGCCTAGGGAAGTGTCTGGGGGTAGGGGTTGAGTTGGGACTGGGCCCTTTGGGTCTAGGGAAGTGTCTGGGGGTAGGGGTTGAGTTGGGACTGGGCCCTTTGGGTCTAGGGGTTGAGTTGGGACTAGGCCCTTTGGATCGAGGAAAGTGTATAGGGGTAGGGGTTGAGTTGGGACTGGTCCTGTGGGTCTAGGAAAGTGTCTAGGGGTAGGGGATGAGTTGGGACTGGGCCCTTTGGGTCTAGGGGTTGAGTTGGGACTGGGCCCTTTGGGTCTAGGGGATGAGTTGGGACTGGGCCCTTTGGGTCTAGGGGTTGAGTTGGGACTGGGCCTGTGGGTCTAGGGAAGTGTCTAGGGGTAGGGGTTGAGTTGGGACTGGGCCTGTGGGTCTAGGGGTTGAGTTAGGACAGGGCCTGTGGGCCTAGGGAAGTGTCTAGGGGTAGGGGTTGAGTTGGCACTGGGCCTGTGGGTCTAGGGGTTGAGTTGGGACTTGGCCTGTGGGTCTAGGGAAGTGTCTAGGGGTTGAGTTGGGACTGGGCCTGTGGGTCTAGGGAAGTGTCTAGGGGTTGAGTTCGGACTGGGCCTGTTGGTCTAGGGAAGTGTCTAGGGGTTGAGTTGGGACTGGGCCTGTTGGTCCAGGGAAGTGTCTAGGGGTTGAGTTGGGACTGGGCCTGTTGGTCTAGGAGTCAGTGCAATTACTTTATTTGGATCTAAGGGTAGGTGTTAGGTCATTAGAAGTTTATTTAAGACAGGGCTTGAGGGTCTAGGAGTATGTGCTTGGTCACTAGGAGTTAATTTAATACATGACTTGGGGGTCTAGGGTAGATGCTACAGTAGGTCTCTAGGAGTTGATTAAAGACAAGTCTTCGGGGTCTAGGAGTAGGTGCATGCTCGCTAGTAGTTGATTAAAGACCAGTCTTCTGGGTCTAGGAGTAGGTGCTTGGTCGCTAGTAGTTGATTAAAGACAAGGCCTATGGGCGTTACCAGTGGCGATGTCGAAACAGGTGGTGTGGAACTTTCCCATGTAGAACTCAAGGCCGATGATGGCGAACATCAGAATGGCCACAAAGAGAAGCAGTCCGATCTGCAGCAGGGGGATCATAGCCTTCATGATGGACTTGAGTACCACCTGCAGGCCTGGAGGACACAGTGCAGATGGTCAGAGATTAATATAGAAAGATAGAGGGGGGAGAGGGGGAGGAAGAGAGAGAGAGAGAGGAGAGGATTGAGAGAGAGTGGGAGGGGATGGACAGAGAGAAAGCAAGAGAGAGCAGAGAAAAGAGAGGAGACAGAGTGAGTGATGTCCATAGGGGTCCCCATACTTACTGGGAATCCCTGACACCAACTTAAGTGGTCGCAGAACCCTGACTGCTCTCAGTGTCCGCAGGTCAAATTCGGAGCCAACCGCCGACAAGATACTAAGGAGAGAGGGAAGAGGAAAAGAAAGAGAAAGAGAGAGAATTAGAAAAGGAGAAGAAACAGTGGACACAGTGGAAACAGTAGCAACAGTGGAGACAGTAGAAACAGTAGAAACAGTAGAAACAGTGGAGACAGTAGAAACAGTAGAAACAGTGGAAACAGTAAAAACAGTAAAAACAGTAAAAACAGTAGAATCAGTGGAAAACAGTAGAAACAGTGGAGACAGTAGAAACAGTGGAAAAACAGTATAAATAGTGGAGACAGTGGAAACAATGGAAACAGTATAAACAGTGGAGACAGTATAAACAGTGGAAAACAGTAGAAACAGTAAAACAGTAGAAAACAGTAGAAACAGTAAAAGCAGTAGAAACAGTGGAAACAGTAAAAACAGTAGAAACAGTAGAAATAGTGGAGACAGTGGAAACAGTAGAAACAGTAGAAACAGTGGAAACAGTAGAAACAGTAGAAACAGTGGAAACAGTAGAAACAGTAGAAACAGTAGAAACAGCGGAAACAGTATAAATAGTGGAGACAGTGGAAACAGTAGAAACAGTGGAAACAGTATGACTAGTGGATACAGTGGAAACAGTAGAAACAGTGGAAACAGTAGAAACAGTGGAAACAGTAAAAACAGTAAAAACAGTATAATCAGTGGAAAACAGTAGAAACAGTGGAGACAGTAGAAACAGTGGAAAAACAGTATAAATAGTGGAGACAGTGGAAACAGTGGAAACAGTATAAACAGTGGAGACAGTATAAACAGTGGAAAACAGTAGAAACAGTAGAACAGTAGAAAACAGTAGAACCAATAAAAGCAGTAGAAACAGTGGAAACAGTAAAAACAGTAGAAACAGTAGAAACAGTGGAAACAGTATAAATAGTGGAGACAGTGGAAACAGTAGAAACAGTAGAAACAGTGGAAACAGTAGAAACAGTGGAAACAGTAAAAACAGTAGAACAGTAGAAACAGTGGAAACTGTATAAATAGTGGAGACAGTGGAAACAGTAGACACAGTGGAAACAGTATGAATAGTGGAGACAGTGGAAACAGTAGAAACAGTAGAAACAGTGGAGACAGCATAAACAGTGGAAAACAGTATAAACAGTGGAAACAGTGGAAAACAGTAGAAACAGTAGACACAGTAGAAACAGTGGAAACAGTAAAGACAGTGGAAACAGTGTAAACAGTAGAGATAGTAGAAACAGTAGGAACATTAGAAACAGTGGAAACAGTTAGGTCAGTGGAAACAGTGTAAAACAGTAGACACAGTAGAAACCGTGAGGACGGTAGAAACAGTGGAAACAGTAGAAACAGTGGAGACAGTAGAAACAGTGGAGACAGTAGAAACAGTAGAAACAGTGGAGACAGTAGAAACAGTAGGAACAGTGGAGACAGTAGAAACAGTAGAAACAGTAGGAACAGTGGAAAACAGTAGAAACCGTGGAGACAGTAGAAACAGTAGAAACCGTGGAGACAGTAGAAACAGAAGGAACAGTAGCCCTAACCCGTTCCATTTCAGCAGAAAACAAACAGTATTTGCGGTATAAAAAGTCATAAAAAGCACAGGAACACACGCATGACATGATTGGTCAGTGCTGTCTGGGATCCTTGGGATGTCCCTACCCTAAACCCTGACCTTAAACCTTACCCTAACCATATCCACAACCCTTACCTAACCCCAACCGTACCCTTTACCAACTGGGGTAGGGACATCCCAAGGATTCCGGATAGTACGGACCTGACATGATCTCACACACATCTCCATAGTAACGTGATCCACATGAGTCATGTGTGTAGTGTCACACCACCATGGTCACTGTGACTGGTCTATACGATATCTCTTTTAGAGGCTGCCTGGGTCGGTGTGAAGTGATCAACTAGTCTCCCCCTCTCCCTCTCCCTCTCTCCCCCTCTCCCTCTCTACCTCTCTCCCTCTCCCCCTCTCCCTCTCCCTCTCTCCCTCAGTTCCATCTCTCTGACAGTCAGCCTCTCTGTACATCAGACCAGGAGGACTTGGTGCTGGTTAGTGCAGGTTCCCCATCACACACAAGACATGTGTAACGTGTGTGATGGAGAATCACAGAGAGAGAGAGGAAAAACACAGAGAAGGAGAGAGGTGGGGTTTGGGATATGCAGCTTCTATAATTCACTCAGCGTAAGAGAGTTATATTATAACAACTGACGCAACAGACAGACAGAAAGTGGTCGGTCTGAGACAGTTCCTCCCAAACGCTCTTTAAAAAACACGAGGTCAGGTTTTGGCCCCTCTCCTCTTCCTCCTCCTCCCTTTCTGCACCAGACTCATTTCACTAAGAGCCCCATTCATTAACAGGTATAATATATCTGGCCAGAACAGTCCTTCTCTCAATGGGGTTTGAACTGTGTGTGTGTGTGTGTGTGTGTGTGTGTGTGTGTGTGTGTGTGTGTTTGTACGCGTCCGTCCGTGTGCGTGCCAGACCAGACATTCACTCAATAGGGTTTTAACAGGCCTGCTGGCGAGAGCAACTGAGGAAGGCAGAAACTAAACTATTCACCCCAAGGAGAGGACCAATCATGGGATTGAGAGATGGATGAATGGATAGAGGGATATATATAGGGTTGAAGGGAGGGACGGATGGAGTTGGCTGGTGTTGAATGATTCCTTCTCCACTTATTTACCTCATTCTCTCTCTCTCCCTCTCTCTCTCTCTCTCTCTCTCTCTCTCTCTCTCCTTCCTTCCTTCCTTCCTTCCTTCCTTCCTTCCTTCCTTCCTTCCTTCCTTCCTTCCTTCCTTCCTTCCTTCCTTCCTTCCACACACGTCTCTCCAAAACGTCTCAATAGTCTCAACCATTGTATATTTACATAACTGTTCTATATTCTGTAAAGACAGACAGTAAGGGCAAAAACTCAAACGGGCTTGGAAACCCTGTCCGATGGCAACTGCAGTACCTGACTGCATGTACACGCATCCACCACTAGAGGGGGCAACCACTGTGTCTACTAGTATGGACCACACTGAATGAAACCAGGGCAGCAATGGAGGGGTGAGAGAGATGGAAGAGGAGAATGGAGGGATGGGTGAGTCAGAGTGAAAGTGAAGAATAGAGAAAATAGGAAATTGACAGAAGCTACAGAAAGGATGACATGTGGAAGGGGGAGGAGCCACAGAAAGGGGGAGGAGAGGAATAGAAAGAGGAGGAGGAGAAAAGGAATGGAGGGAAAGGAAAGGAGTGAGGTAGAGGAGGAACAAATAAAGGAGAGATGAAAGAGGAGGAAGATGGAGGTAAAATAGGGACGATGCCCATCAGAGATAGAGATTGAAAAGCAGTGTTACTGCTCTGTGTGACTAGAGAGAGACAATCTGCTATATAATCCTACAGAGATACCCTAGAGAGAGAGAGACAGAGAAAGAGGGATAGAGAAAGGAGAGAGATGGAGGGAAAGAGAGAGAGAGGGAGGGTGTGTGTGAGGAAGAGAGAGAATGTGAGAGAGGCGATGGTGTCTGTGTGACTGGGTGAGATGGAAGGAGGGAGAAGAGGGAGGTATGGTAGAGTGGCGAGGGATTCACACGGAGGAGAGGTGTGTGGAGAGTGCTGACAGGGCCACTCTACTGGGGAACACCTGTCTATCAACCTGCAGACACACACACACACACACACACACACACACACACACACACACACACACACACACACACACACACACACACACACACACACACACACACACACACACACACACATAACTAGAACACAAAGACATAGCCATTATTATGAGCCGCCCTCCCCTCAGCAGCCTCCACTGTGTACGAACGGTATGTCTTCAGTAAAACAGAGAAGGAGAGGGAGGCCAGAAAAGAAGAGACTGTCAACTGCCTGCTAGATTTTGCAGTGAGTCAGCGTGAATGTACTGAAACCAATGTGGTTGCACACTGAGTATATCAAACATGTCTTTGAACGGGGTATGGTAGTAGGTGTCTTTGAACGGGGTATGGTAGTAGGTGACTTTGAACGGGGTATGGTAGTAGGTGTCTTTGAACGGGGTATGGTAGTAGGTGCCTTTGAACAGGGTATGGTAGTAGGTGCCAGGTGCCCTGGTTTGTGTCAAGGACTGCAACACTGCTGGGTTTTTCATGATCAACAGTTTCCCGTGTGTATCAAGAATGTTCCACCACCCAGAGAACATCCAGTCAACTTGACACAACTGTGGGAAGCATTGGAGTCAAGATGGGCCAGCATCCCTGTGGAATACTTTCAACACCTTGTAGAGTCCATGTCCCCAACGAATTGAGGCTGTTCTGAGGGTGCAACTCAATATTAGGAAGGTGTTCCTAATGTTTGGTAAAGTCAGTGTACATGCACAGTCCTGTGTATGAAGGGTATGTCTATACATTACAGTAAGAGAGAGAGAGAGAGAGAGGGCCAGAAAAGAAGAGAAAATCAACTGCCTGATAGAAGCGTGTCAGCGTGAACGTTCTCCAACCAACATCACAGTGTGTATTCACCCAGACAGATACAGACTACTGTATGTTCACAACCCAACGCCTCAACTAAGACAAACATGATGAAGAAGATGATGATGAGGAAGATGGTGGAGGTCTCTCCCCGTTCCCCGAATCGCCATGGCAACCGACGATTCCTCTTTTTTCCGGGAAGTATCCCCGGTTACCGAACTGCTCTCATTCATAACCGTTGCCGTGGCAACGGAGCCCTCATTCATTGATGGAATCTCGGCATTGCCGTGGCAACGAGGCGGGTAGAGGGTCTCCTAGCGATTGTTTGACTCTTTTTTGAGGTGTGGGTTCTCTGCACTGCCACACACTGAGCAAACACACACACACACACACACACATACGCTACACACACCATAAATGTACATGCTTTCAAACACAGACACACAAACACACAGTCTTATCTAGTATGTGATGTACAGTAGTGTGTGGGTATGTGTGGTGTAAAACATCATATTAACATACAGGAGCAAAGGAATCTGGGTCAGATATACTCTGTGTCTTTCTTCTTATACATTCCTGTTTGTGTGTGTGTGTGTCTGTGTGTGAAATAATGTACGTATGTACGTATGGTGTGTATAGCATGAGTGTGTCTGTATGTGTGTGTGTGTGTGTGTGTGTGTGTGTGTGTGTGTGTGTGTGTGTGTGTGTGTGTGTGTGTGTGTGTGAAAGAATGTACGCATATGGTGTGTATAGCATGAGGGTGTCTGTATGTGTGTATCTCAAAACCATGTGGGAGTGCCATGTGTTAGCTCAGTGTGAGCTCCTGTCCACTCAATGTTTCCAACTGAGCCTTATAGCCCCTCACACACACACACACACACACACACACACACATACACACACACACACACACACACACACACACACACACACACACACACACACACACACACAGACCAACAAAATGTGAAAATCTGAAATTAAGTCAAATATTGAACAGTTAAAACCATCTAAAAATATACTGTTCAAATCCACAATGCTATTTTTCTTACAACCTGCAACAATAAGCCACCCACTATGTGGCTATGGCACATCAACCTTCCCTTTACAACCATTATGTCACCGGTTAACCCCGCTTTTCACAGTAGACATGGTACGCCCCAATCACTTTCCATTATTGGAAGAGTCTACTTGCTCAGCTGAAGGGGGTTGAGGGATGATAATGGCTACATCACCTTCCCACCTAGTTTATCACAAACACTCTATTGCTATACTCTCATACTCTCAACATCTCTCTCCCTCTCTATTCCCTTTCCACTGTCTCTGTCCTCTCCTCTCTCCTTCTCTGAACATCTCTCCCTTTCTCTCGTCCTACATTGTTCTTCTCTCTCTCTCTCCAGTGCTAACACTCAGCTGATGGACCCACTGGCTCCATCCAGTCACCCCCTCCCTCCTCCCCTCTAGCCATCCAGTCCAGTCACCCCCTCCCTCCTCCCCTCTAGCCATCCAGTCCAGTCACCCCTCCCTCCTCATCTCTAGCCATCCAGTCCAGTCACCCCACCCCACTCCTCCCCTCTAGCCATCCAGTCCAGTCACCCCACCCCACTCCTCCCCTCTAGCCATCCAGTCCAGTCACCCCCTCTAGCCATCCAGTCCAGTCACCCCATCCCTCCTCCCCTATAGCCATCCAGTCCAGTCACCCCCCCACTCCTCCCCTCTAGCCATCCAGTCCAGTCACCCCCCACCTCCTCCCCTATAGCCATCCAGTCCAGTCACCCCCTCCCTCCTCCCCTCTAGCCATCCAGTCCAGTCACCCCCTCTAGCCATCCAGTCCAGTCACCCCCTCTAGCCATCCAGTCCAGTCACCCCCTCTCTCCTCCCCTCTAGCCATCCAGTCCAGTCACCCCCTCTAGCCATCCAGTCCAGTCACCCCCTCCCTCCTCCCCTCTAGCCATCCAGTCCAGTCACCCCTTCTAGCCATCCAGTCCAGTCACCCCCTCTCTCCTCCCCTCTAGCCATCCAGTCCAGTCACCCCCTCTAACCACCCAGTCCAGTCACGCTCTCCCTACCTTCCTCTCTCCCTCCTCCCATCCTTCCTTCCCTTGTCCATCCCCCGCTCACCACAGTATCTCTACATCCTTCCTCCACCTGCCCACTCACTCACTCTCTCGTCCTCTCTCCTTTCCCTCTTTTTATCTCTCCTTTGCTTCCTTGCCTCCTCCAGTCTGCCAATCTTCCAGACCAGAAGGGAGGATGAAGGAGAGAGCAGTAAAAGGAGGGATGAATGCTTCCTCCTGGTTATGTCCAACTCATTCATCTCTCTCTCTCTCTCTCATCTGTGACCAGCTGTCCCTCTATCCTTTCTCGTCACCTTGTCCCCACTCCATCCTTTGGCCTTTTCTCTCTCCTGCCCTCACATTCCCCCTCTCTCTCCTCTACACTCCCTCCTTCTTTCCATCCCCCTCTCCCCCTCTCCCTGGCTAGCTGATCCTCCACCTGTTTCTCTGTGGGGACCAGCGTGTGATCTGGCATTCGCAAGGACATTAGCTACTCAATGAGTGTGTTTGTGTGTGTGTGTGTAGGTGTGCATGCTCTATCCTGTGTGTGTGTGTGCGCGCACACTTTATCCTGTATGTGAATGTGTGAATGTGTGTGTGTGTGTGTGTGTGTGTGTGTGTGTGTGTGTGTGGTGTGTGTGTGTTTGGTGTTTGTGTGTATGTGTGGTGTGTGTGTCTACGTGTGTTGTGTGTGTGTGTGTGTTTGTCCTATAGGGTAGGTACAGTGTCCTAGTGTTTAGCAGAGAGTCAGGCCTCTAAATGACTGCAGGCTTATAATGATAATGGAAGTGATGGCAGCGGGACAATATTCACACGGGTACCACTTCTCTCTCTCCTCCCTCTCTCTCTGTCACTCTCTTCCTCCCTGCCTTTCTCTGCCAGCTCTCTCCTTCTCTCACTCCTCCCTCTCTCTCTGTCTCTCTCTCTTCCTCCCAGCCTCTCTCTGCCAGCTTTCTCCTTCTCTCTCTCCTCCATCGCTCTCTGTCGCTCTCTCTTCCTCCCAGCCTCTCTCTGCCAGCTTTCTCCTTCTCTCTCTCCTCCCTCGCTCTCTGTCGCTCTCCCTCCCTACCTCTCTCTCTCTGCCAGCTCTCTCTTCTCTGCCTCTCTTCCTATCTATCTCTCTATCCTTCTGTCTTCCTCTCTCTTTTTCTCCTCTCCTTCTCCTCCTCTCGCTATCCCCCTCTCTCCTTCACATATCCTTTCTCAAATACTGTACATGCAGACTTTGTTTATCTCTCTCTCTCGCATACAGTACATTTCAGCTTTCCAGACGACCTCCATTCCTTCCTGTTGGTATCTCTGAAGTCCAACTGTGTTAACATCAGTTGAAATGTTTCTGTTGCTAAGCATCATTAAAATCACATTGGGGTTTTTTTAAATGGAGAGGGGACAAACATACACTTTCTTTTCTTAGCTCTGACCCAGTTGCAGCAGAGGACAGGACACTGGCTACTGTAAATGGGTTATAAATGGGTTATGAATGTGCTATGTATGGGTTATGAATGTGCAATGTATGGGTTATGAATGTGCAATGTATGGGTTATGAATGTGCTATGTATGGGTTATGAATGTGCCATGAATGTGTTATGTATTGGTTATGAATGTGTTATGTATGGGTTATGAATATGCAATGTATGGGTTATGAATGTGCTATGTATGGGTTATGAATGTGTTATGTATGGGTTATGAATGTGCTATGTATGGGTTATGAATGTGCAATGTATGGGTTATGAATGTGCTATGTATGGG